>NW_028278052.1:150534-301068 GCF_059751315.1 Micrasema longulum | reverse complement strand
ATACGCAGAGAGTGGACTCCTTAGTTTTAGAAAATTATATTTATTTCAGTGCCTAAAATATGTTTACTTGAATAGGGAAATGTTAAGTAATTTTAATCGTATTAGTAATAAATCCGATAGTGTACTGTCAGTTCCAGTTCTTACATGTTGGTCCAAGATCCTTCAATCTTCTAAAATATCAAATAGTTGCTACAGTTTAAAGTAGGTTTGAGGTCTTGGACTAGCGTGAAAGGAACACATGATGGTCATCAAAAAGGAATGGCCCACGCTCAGACGCTGAAGTCTTTGTGGGAATTTTTTCCAATTCATGTTATAGCTTAATTTTAAGATGTATTTTTCTAAAGTGTATTTTTGTAATTATATTTCTATGTAAATAATATACGTTTCGAAAAATAGACAAATAAAAAAATATATTAAAAAATACGTTTTTATAATGTCACTATAATTAAAATGACTTTCTGCTAATTGTATTTTTCTGTTGACTTTCATAGAGTCTTTATTCAATAAAATATACACATTATTACAATATTAATGCATTATAAAGAAAACAAAGTATTAAAATATATTTTGTCTCGATAAACTATTTTATAATAGTTTGTCGTCGGGTGCTCAGACATTAGTTTTAATTAATAATCAAATAAAATAGTACAGCCATAATACTTTATAACTGCATAGCTACAGAAGAAAAAAAATTATAAGAAAATTAAAAGTAGGTACCTATTAAAATTAATATCTAAAAAATGTAAATAAAATAATAAAGAAAAAAAAGAAAAGGTTAACCTAAGAAAATTACAAAAATGTATTCAATGAGAGATAAAAAATGTTTTACATAAATAATAAATCAATATAGGAACGTTCTGTCTACTAACCATTTTTGTAATAAAAACATAATTTTATTTTTATTATGACATGTTTTCATGTTTCGCGGCAACATATTAAATATTTTTGAAACACTATAATCTACTTAAATCAAATAATAGATTACAATTTCTTGACAATTTGCATCTTTGAATTTATCTACAATCACCTTATTTCAAAATGAGGGTAGAAGAGATATAATGCCACAAATAAGCGAATAATTAGTAACATGCAAGTAATGTTATATATTGATAGGTGGTGGATTGAATTAAGGCCATTTTTTTTACAAATTATTTCTAACTGACTCGTGTAAAAAATACAGAAAAACCGAGAAATTCGTGAACAAATTATAAAATACGGATTTAAAATTAATAGGAAAATGAAAAGTAAAACAGAATAAAACTTAAAAGTTAAGGATATGCATATTATATCAACCACCGGAATGCTTGGACCCCCTACAAGCGTCGCGTTGTAAGATCGTATTTATAAATTCAATATACTCTTCATAATACAAATACAACAAAGCGATCATCATACATCACAATATTATGTAGATTAGAGTTGATGCTCACCGTATGTTTATTAATGGCTTCATATTTCATCTGACCTCTTCAAAATGTTCTAGCGGACGAATGCAACAAACTAGAGACAAGAAATCGCTCGTTCGAATGACTTTTGATACAAACAGTGCCTCCATCTTGAAATTATTAATGTAATGAATGCTCAGAAGCTTCCTTATGCATGATATACACATACAAATGGTAATTATACCACGCTAAAGAATATGCCTGACAAACGGACTCAACAATTTATATATTTTTCATTTATTCAAATCATTATATTTCCTAATTACTTGCCTCCATGGGTAGCAGTGGCGAATGATGATTTTATTTACAGGTTAGCTATAAAAAAATATCAAATATTTGTACCTACATAGGAGGTACATAATATAATGTTAGTAATATATACTATAAATTGATATTTTTCTGTGGTTCTGTGTGATACAACAACTCTTATCCATGAAATCAACTCAAATGATTAACTTTATTTTATTATTTATTACTTTAATATATCATTCATTAAAAAATAAATAAAAAATCACAATATGAATTCAGTCAATATTAGGTACTCAATTGAAATGTCAACTGGCCGCATTGTTCTAGTAATTACTAGTGCTAAAAAAGGCCGCGTGGAGTGCTATATGTCATGTAATATGACGCATGAAAGTAATTATGGTCTTATGTCAAAAGTACCATCTCAAATAAAAATAGTCCTTAAGAAACAATGTTTGAAATACTGTTTTCTAAATCAAGAATCTTCAAATCATTTGTGTAATCTGCAAGTTTAATCTAGGAGAAAAAACCCGCTCTGGGGTTAATACATTCAAAATATAGTGTACTTATTTGTATGAAAAAATAAGCTGGAATAATCGGCTAGTTTCTTGGCTCACCGCAGGCGCTGGGCCCGGTTTATTAAAATTTATATTTATATTAGAATAAAAATACAAACGATGGAAATGATTGAAAACAAATGGTAATTATTTATTTGTTTTTCTGTAAATAAAGTTACATTACATTTTTGTTTTTTATATAATTTTTTGAAATATCACTAAATCTCTAAACTTTATTGTCAAATAAAAAAAATGTAAATAGGGGCTAGATTTCTTATTGTCTATGCGCTCTCTAGCTGCAAGACGTGCTGTAATGTAGCTCCTGTATATCATAATTGGAGACGAGGAACAAGAATCCCAACCGTCCATGCGCTCTGTAGCTGCAAGACGTGGTGGGATATTTATTTATTGTACAGCGCCCTTAAGGTGCTTTTCACAAAAACGGCGCTATATAAATTATCCATATATATATATATATATTTATATATATATTAAAACATTATTATGGTTAGTCAAATATAATGGTAAGCTGTGCATAATCACTTCTATACACGGTTCGCCCCTGATGGGTAGCCATGTATCGAGATAGGAACGGCTGTTTTTATTTAGTTAAGGCAGTGGGTATTCAACATATTGAATTTTAAATTGAGTTTTCCACTAATCGCTCCGATTTTTTGCAAATGTATCTTGAACTTATTAAGAAAAAGCGATTTTTAATTCTTCTACAGGCAATTTTTCAGTATGCTGAATACATTATGATTCAGTTAGATTTTCACACTTACAGAATTACGTTGACTACAGGTTTACGTGGTACCCGAGTTAGTAAAAAGACATGCGTATTTTTCTTAATTTTGTACAGAACCGTCCATCACATCAATTGCAGCGTATTTAGATCACTGGTTACGTTAAGTCTAAATGAACATTGTCACGCTTCTAGTACCTGCCCAAAGAACCTAAGAAATATTGCACTGAAAATCTTATTTTTAAATACATATTGTAGTCAACACTGTCGCACCTTATACGTGGTATCCAATTTTTCTAATCATGAGCTGTGTACAAATAAAATATTGATGTAACACAGTAATTGGCAAACTACTTAAATCTCAATGCTCGTCTAGTCTTGTTATGGAGAGTAATTAGTTGATATAAACGCATTCACCATCCGGATAATTGATAAGATAAAATAGGCATAAACATCGAGTGCTTTACTGTGGTAATTGACTTCTCGCCGTGAGACTTAATGAAGTCCACTACGCGATGAGTCTCGCACACTCGAGAATACTCGGCTTGACACCTTTGAATTGGATTATTTAAATAAATTCCGCTGGAATTATGATGAATGGAAGAACCGTCGGGTCGGGCCCGGGCCGCCATAATGGTGTAACGGTGTAAGCTGCCAATCTGAACGCTCCGAATTCGGTTCCTGTGGAAAACGAACGCCATATGCACTCCTCAGTGCTGGAACATATTACTTTAGGCCCGAGGGCAAACTGTTGGTTGGATTTCGTGTTTGACGAAATGTACATTATAAATGGCAGCCGAGCAATGAGAAACACGTCAACATTTGCGCCATGTTTTCACACACTCGCTGCATGTATAGACACATCGTGAAAGTACCTCCATGTCGTTAAAAAATAAAATAATAACCGAAATACGTAGTAATATAAATACAAAACCCACAAATTACATTTGCTCCATAAATCATCAGTTTTTTTACTGCATCAAACATATTTATCGCTTGTAATAAGCCACCGAAATATTTGATTTTGTTGATTCGAGCAATTCTCCCACCCGCATTATTATAACCTTTAGGCAAAGAAAGCAAAACATTGTATAAAGATGGCGGATGTATTTTTGCAAGTTTGCCGCCCGCACAGCGGTTTTCTTTCTTTCTTCTAAGAAATCTGTGTCTTACTTAATATTGTTAATATTTTTTACTGACGACCAACATAGATCTACGATTTAGACTAATCAAACCGATGCGATGAGCGCTTGTAAAAAGTAACAGCTTAAGGGGATTTCGACACGTCGTTTCAATATAATTTCCGCAATCTGCTTTTGCAAAAAACGTAACAAACGTGCTATGAGAACGATTGCGTTAATTTTATTTGATTATTTTGTTTCTATATTTTAAATAAAACGTAAATGAGTTTTTGATACAAAACAAGTAAATGTGTCTAAGTAAATATATATAATATAAATATTGAGATAATTACTCACGTTTCGTTTCTGAGATGCTAGATGAAACTTGTGTAACATGCGTAATCATGTTGTGTAATCATCTTCTGATTCTGCCACTATGGTTGCATTTGCATCGTCTGCCTAGCATGTGATTTTGACGATCTTATCTTCCTTAGTCCTAGATTAATCACTTCCTCCATTTTCGAAAGCGTTTTTGTTTATTTATTTTGGTTGGGTAACAAAAGTTTTTTGGTTTATACTCTGATGAAATATATTTGGTTTTAAAAATGTTAAACTAGCTTTGTTGTTCTGAATACGTGCTTTATAAAAAAAATATAGTTTTATTTATATCCCGAATCGAGCTGTAGTAACTTCTAGTTATGTAAATTATTTGTGTAATACGAGTACTGTGTAAAATACTTTATATTATATGATTTATAAATTAAAAAATCGAGTAATAAAGATTAAAGAATGAAAAGAAAACTCAGAAAGACGTATAATATTATAAAATAAAACGAATGCTCTTATATCATATTTATGCGTACCTATTATTTACTCATGATTATCAATTTTTATCCGCAACCAGTGATGCATAAAGCACTACATTTTAGATAAAATTCCAGCATACCTTGATAATTTTAGTTACAGGGAAGGTAAGGCTATTAGTCTTACGCTCCAGATGCCAGTCCAGGAGCAATAAAATATCGCAGTGTATCATCTTTCAAATCATCTTTCAAACCAATATGTAATTTCCTCCCTGACAGAAATCAAACCCAGGACCTAAAATATGGTCGGCAAACTCGTTAACCCCTACACTACGAGATGGATTGATTTTCCTTCGATATTTTTTTTCTAGTTCTGTATTTTTCCTCAGCGGGAAACAGACTTTTCATTTTTGTTATACAAAAAAGTTTACTTACTTACTTACTACTTTCAATAAACTGTAATCAAAGCAAAAAATAAAAAAAGTATACGGTAAACCATAGGTCAGCGGAAGACAACCAAAAAGATGGAGAAACAGCTGGTCATCCGCATCCCAGGAGTGAGGAACCGACAAACAGATTCTGAATCTGAGAGACGAGAAAGAAGAAATTGAAGTAAAAAGTAAAAAATGTTACGTGAAAACATAAATAAGTAACTGAAATCAAAATATTCAGGATTGAAAAAATTCACCATCAATTCAAATGTTTTTAGAATAAGGGTTGCTTTTAGAATAATAACATTGAACTATATTTAATTAACTCTGTCCATACGGAAAGTATTTTTAAATGAGGATGTTTTACTGAGTGCCACTTTTTGCTTACATATTTGGCTTCACCCGAACGGAACATGGAACTTTATGCTCCTTGACAAAGAGAATACCTACATGTGGGAGTCTGCTTCATAC
Source organism: Micrasema longulum (assembly GCF_059751315.1). Lineage (NCBI taxonomy): Eukaryota > Metazoa > Arthropoda > Insecta > Trichoptera > Brachycentridae > Micrasema > Micrasema longulum. Next base: position 295,252 of record NW_028278052.1, on the reverse strand, counting down.
AAAAGACTCGGAAGTCAATTTTTATATCGCAGTGGTCTCTTGTGCGAGGCGTTATTTATTCAGAAATATCACCACCATCAAAGGGACTTTTAATTTACTACAATGTTATAAAAGTCAGTTTATGATTGTGCCTTGAATTCAATGCAAAGATGCACTTTTTGAATCACGTTTGGGAGCTTTAACGTCACAAGGAAAATATTGTAAATTCTCAATGAGTTACTTAAGCAATATTTTAATACGTTTTTATGCTTATTTACAACCGCGATGGAGAACATTTTATAGAAGGTAATATTTAAGTCTAGGTATTTACAAGGCTTGTGAGGTCAATTTGGACACTGAGTAACATTTACCATTCTGCCTATGTTTGAAGATCCATATTTCACTAATTATTCCACCTGTTAATTTTTGTGAATGCAAGATGCTGAAACCATTTTTTGACGCAGGTGAGATTCATCTGAATGAATTTTTACTCCTTCGCCGTTTTTTTCCAAGTTTAAAAATGATCGCCAAAAGAAAAAAAAAATGGTAAAGGTTTTACGATAATCAAAAAAAAGTTTTCTGCTCTACAAAATATTGTGTTTGTTTTCACGCTATATGTATTATTTTATTTAATTACAAGCCTTTAAAATGGAATTTCAAGTAAACGAAAATTAGTATTTTCGACGCCACCTTCTGTTCGCATTCACTAGAGGGAATCAAGGAAAAAACAGATAAGGAGAATCCATTATGGACTATTTTGTTGTATTTTTGTTGTTGTTGTGTCCTCTACATTTTTTAAGTCTGTTTTTTTTCCAAATGAAGAAATGATGAAAAAAAAAACAAAAAAATGTTACAACAATTTAGTCAATAATAATAATATAGTCTCCTTTATTATTTTATAACAAATTAGTAAATAATTCAAAGCATCTTCGAACAGCTTAGGGAGAACAGAAGGGGGTATTGAAAATGCTCACTTTCGTCTGCTTTACATTCCATTTTGAAGGCGTGTAATAATATAAAATAACATATTACAACAGAGATGAAGAACATTTAAGAGAAGGTAATATGGAAGTCTAGGCATCTACAAGGCTTATGACCTGTCAATGGCTGGTTTAAGTGGCCACTTTACACACTGTGTAACATTCACCATTCTGCCTATATTTGAACATCTATATTCCTTCAATTCTTTCATCTGTTGATGTTTGTGAAGTTAAGTCCAGTCCTTGTCTACAAAAATTTGGACAAACTAAAAATATTGTTAATATAAAATAATATATATAACGTAAAAGCAAACACAACATCTTGTAGCGGAAAAAAAATTCTTTCGAATGACTTAGAATTATTATCATTTTGTTTTAATTTTGGTGCTCAGTTTTTAATTTGAAGAAAAACGGAGAGAACTTATGTTATCACCTAAGATTTTTAATGTTTTTACTCTTTGGACCGGTTGATTAGATCAACAATATTTTCAGTTTATCCAAATGTTTGCAAACAAGAATTAGATTTCACCCCATGGGGAGTTATTAAGACTTATATATTACAACAGAGATGGAGAACACTAATTATTCTTGTTTTATTTACATATTTACTTTTATTTAAAACTTCAAGTACAAAGAATAAGTACTTTAGCGGACTTATTGCTAAAAGCAATATCTTCGAGCCAACCAAAAAACTGACTGGTCAAAAGAAGAGATTGGTCAAAATTTTGTACTAAAATAAACATAAATATATATATCAAAAGATATATACATATAAAAAAATAAAATACAGAAAAAAACCTAATTAATTAAAAATAACAGCTGTTTTTTTAATTAGGAGATAAGGCTTGCACATATTAACATTTATGTATTTTTTTAAATGTTATAAGTATTTAAATAATGAGGAATGTGGGATCAGATAATGAGTTGGAAGGAGAGAGAAAGAGAAACCAAGAAAAGAAAAAGGAAAAAAATATATATTCGAGAAAAACAAGCAGTAAAATCACTAGGAGTTCACGAATCTGGGGATCTATAATAATGTTTCAGGCGTTTCTTGAACGTGGCTAGAGAAGGTGCATTTTTTATATGAAGAGGTAGCTCATTCCAAAGTCTGGCAGCTTGTACGGTAAAGCAATAGTTGAAAAATGATGTGCTATGTCGAGGAATAGAAAGTGTTCTCTCCTGAGAAGAGCGAAACGAAAGACCATGATCAGAAAGGTTAATTAAATTCTCAGCAAGATATTTTGGGGCGCAAGGATTGTGAAGAATATTATAAAGAAGTGAGAGAGTTTGAAAGTTTATGCGCTGGTAAAAAATGAGAACACTTTTTTTGTTACTTTAAAATTAAGCCACATGTGTTCTTACAAATATAAACATATTTGTATTTGTCAATACTTGTTTGCTTGGTGAAGGCTGAATATGGCATTATTGGCGGCCTCCGTGGTGTAGTGGTCAAGACGCTTGACTCACGCACCGAAGATTCCGGGTTCGATTCCCGGTGAGAACACAAAAATTAAAATGTGATTTTTCTCAAGCCTGGGTACTCTGTGATGTAATTCACCACTGTAATTAGGCCTCCTGGCCTGTTGTGGTGCAAAAAAAAAATGTAAAAAATTATTTTACATTAACAAATAAATATCGTCAAGACCAGTCTTGTACTAAAACTTAGCCTACTTATGCGAAAGCGCTCGTTGGTCAAAATAATAAAAAAGTAAAACTAAACCAAGAAGTTTTATTGGTAACTTTATTTATAATTTTATCAAAATCTTTTTTTTCTTTTTTCTCACATTAAAATATTTATGCAGTGTATTTTTTTATTTGTATTATACGTGCTGTAACATAAAACTGATTGAATCATATATATCCACGCACAAGCTACGCTAATGTGGGCTTTTTTAAAAATAATTTTATTGTATTTTGTGTTATGGCTTTATGCTATGTAATGTAAGAAAAAAAATCAGTCAATAATAATACTACTACGAATTTTTTCGTTATTTTGCTTCCAATCCTTTTGTATTTATACGGAGTAGGTAAATACTCGTACATAATTGGCGGTCCCCGTGGTCCGCCGTGTAGTGGCTAGGACTCTCGTATCACTCGAAGAAATAAATACGTGGTGATAAAAATGTTTTTCTGCACCCCTCTGCACTTGTGTTATGATGCCTTACGTGATACATAAACATGTTTTTGTGAAAAATATTATTGATTTTTTACAGGATAGTTATTGCAATGTAGCATGCAAGCGAGGATCATGCTCGAAAATCTGCAGTCTGAAGGCCAGGTCGCCTTTCATTGTTGGCTCTTCGGGACTTATTGGAACGAATAAATGTTCAGAGTCCAGATATTGAAGCATGCGCAGATGGCGCGCGTATGAAGGCTTTAGTATTATTCTGTTTGGAGATTGTATCGCTGGATCGCTAGGCGCCCCCCGTTGGGAGACATGCCCGGGATCTGTGAGGGCACGACGACCTCGGTCTCTTCTCGTCTCTTCTTGTCTTTTCTCCTCTCTCGTTCCCGAGTCTCTGTTCAATCTAGTCTGAAACCTATCAGCCTAGAAGTTAATTCGCGTTTTAAACGCTCTCTTCCTAATAAACGTTGTCGTCGTGTAAACGTCCTAAACAACCACTTTTTGATAACTGCGCCATCAGCATCCCGTTATCTGCACCCGATGGTGCATAGGGTACTTATTTGTGCATCAAATACTGCGTAACTTGATTAACTTAGGCTTTAGGTGCCAATCAAGGTAAGTAAAATATTACAATAGAAAACCGCCTTCAAAACTAATGTTTCGTGCCGAACTTGCCAGGAATCCAACCAGGGGCTTCGAACATGGTAGGCAAACGCGTTCAATCAACTGCATCATTATTGCTAGTTGGTTTATTCGCTGTTTAAGACTTGAACCAAATAAATGCTTATCATAAAATGACAGTAAAGGAACATTTCCTTAAAACATATCACCGTTAGTAATATAAAATGCCGGAAATCAGCATAGACGAAGACTTTTTTTTTATAAAAAAGGGTGTTTACACAACGACCAATCAAAATGCTTTACATAAAATAAAGTTCTTGATACATATACGTATTAAGAACTCAATTTTAATCCGCCAATTTAATTATACGTATTTGATTTATTTTTTAAAAATAAATTAGACAATTATGGCCGTATGGATCGTATACTGACAGTTAGATTTATTTTATCTTGCGCGCAGTACATACCTACGCACACAGAATAGTCCATAATCTTAAATATACATTTTAAAATTTAAATGTCGGTAAACATGGCTAAAATCTCTATATTAAAGGTAAATGCATTATCTGCAAATTGAGCGGATTGCGTGTGTCTGCATACTGCTTTGCTTAAACATTTGATGCATGAATTTTGTTGTCAATATCGCTTAAATATTGTTCGTAGACAAACAAATACTGACTAATGGAATGACATCGGTGAACTTTTTAGTCTGTAATCTTTTACTGTCAGGCGATTGAAGGAAAACAATAAATTTCTCATAATTAATAACATGTACACGGCTCAATGTAAATTAATATTCATGTCGATTAATTTTGTTTTTATTTTTTGTTCAAATTACATAATATATCTGACTGACATTAAATCAAAATATCCCAAACGCATCAAATGATATGAATTTACAACGTTTGCTCTGTCTTGAGTCATATATCGTGATTTTTTCTGGCGGGTTCAACATTCCATAGAATCACTTGAATGAAAAAACTTTATGGTTCCGATTTAGAATATACTTCTCGTTAATTTGTACTCTGACATATTACTTTCCTATATTTTTATTCTCATATTATATTAATCAATCTCATTAAAGCTTTAATTATTGGACACACTATTATTTAACTTTAAATTCTTGGTACGCATCTGCAGTTTATTACAAGTTTATTTATCAACATTATTATATTAAATTACGTAAATCGTATTAAAACTCAAATTATCTTCTTGCTAATAATTTAGGATATATTTTATACTTCAGTTTATATTTTGTTAATTTCTGACATCAGTGTACGTTGATCTACAATGTTTCTAATACCTGGGCAAAAAGTATGTTTTACTTAACACAATTTCATCAGGAAATCAACATATTTTGAAGATAAAAAATGAGTGAAACTGATAGTAAGTAAATTTTGGATGTTTAATATGTGCTCACCAGACATTGAACTTCGATATAAAATGGGTTTTTTGATCTTCTACCGTGGGAAAATCACTAAGCGTGTGATGTATAAAGGTATTTAATTGTTGAATCTATTGTAATATGATTTGACACACTTTTCAACGAATTATTGTGGTTTTTGCACTGTCGTTGAAAACATACTATGAGAAATAGAAGACGAGTTCTATCTTATAAAAAACATTCCACTATATCTTGTTAGTAAACGAGTATGCTACGACTGTGTAATTTGCAATTATAAAGTCAAGTACGTTCGGTTCTTTAAAAAAGTTGGTCGCAATCGGAAATGCGATTGAACGTATGCCCTGATTATTTTATACCAGTTTAAAGATGACCCCGATCGAGGATAAATAACTTTGACGTACATGGTAGATGATGCAATTATCGCAAGATGTGTTAATCAAAATATCTTAGTTATAGCAATCAGTTTTTAACAATAACAGGGTTGTGGGTTGGTACGGAAGTCTTAATCAAAACAAATATCTTTAAATATATTTCCAACGTTAATGGTTCATCCATTGGCCCAAGTAAAAAGAAATGTCACAGGTTATATAACGAGAATGTGTGAAGTTCAACATAGAAACAATTGAGATACTTAAACTAATTCACATTCTTTAAAAGCGTGTAAGTAAATAAAACGATGATGTCGTGATTTAAAATATACTGAATTTTATTTCAAGCAATACTTTTTTTAATTAATTACCCTCTGACAATGAAAACGAAGAATGTTTTTGAATACTTACTAAAAGGAAGCGCTTAAATTTCTGAGAATTGGAACATTAAATAAATAAAACTTTATCTGTTAGGTGGTGATATTTTTTGAAACCTCAAGGCTAAGAATCATATATTCCTGTGATTTTGCGTACTCTCTTAAAGCAAATTGTGATTCAGAGTACACGGGGAAAGGGGGATATAACTGCATAATTTTCGGTCATTGCTTTGTAAAGTTATCTTTTTATGAGGACCAAGACCCTCGTTATCGCATCCTTCGCGGTCAGGATAAGTTCATATTCCAGCTTTACCCTCGTTAAGAAAATACAATATTTTGATTTATACACTCATGCAAATTTCATAAACCCACATGCAGTGCCTGAAATAAGGTGTAAAGGTGTCTGATTATTGCATAAAGCTTTTCAATTATCTTGGTACAGATATATGATGAGGGACCGCAAACAAGCGGTTCATTTTGCATTTTTTTCAAATAATTGAATTTCTTTCAAGGTGCGAGTAGGTATAAGAAGAGAATAACATCTATTTACACAAAAAAAGCGACGTATTTTGTACTAAAATACGTTGTTGGCTAGATTTTGTATAGCTGTAACTACGTTGCTCTCTACACAAAAAAAATACCAACATTAAATACGATAATTTCAAAATGTCCTCTCTTGTTTTTATTGTGACAATATTTTTCATCAAATAGAAAAACGTCTCCTTTGATTTTTTTTACACGATTTCACACTTTGCGGTTTTGATAAAATTTATAGATTAGTATCTTACTGAAGAGAGAAATAATTAAAAAACTTACTAGTGTTTTTCTTTTAGAAGTGCCTCATATACATAATACGTGTCTAACTTAAGGGCGTTTGTGTCATTTTTGCGCTTTTCAATTAGCAGTTTGTTTGATAAAATATTGTACGTAAAAACCGTTAGTCTGCTGTAAATAATTAAGGCAAATTTCTATTCATTCACAAACAAGTTTACAACATATTCGACGGCGTGAGATTTTTTCAAAATTCTTTTGACAGTTTTCAGGGAAACTCTTCTCATCATTATTCCCAATTTAATGACATATTTGGCTATGTTTTGGAAACTTTCAGAGTAAAATGACATATTAATTAATAAGATTAAATCACATTTATAAACATTTTATTCCTGTATTAAATTTTTATGGTTTATTCGTAGATGTATTTGAGATTTTTAGTATCTATCTGCGTATTGATTTATTTTAACGTGTTTTTTAGTTTTCAGAATACGATTAAATATTTATCAAATGCCATGATGTCCGCCTCATTGTTTAGTGGTAAGCGCGTTTGCCTACAATGCGTGAGATCTCGGATTCGATTCCTGAGTAGGTACGTAAAGGTAAAATACTTATTTGGAAGATATTTTCGCATTGCAATATTTAATAAGTTTAATAAGTCCTGAGCTCGCCTCTTAGCATATGACTGACCTTCATGCATTCATGTACCATGTACCTATATAAAATTTAGTGATATTCTGCTATCGGAATACCAACAAAGTGCCCTGTGTACCATAAAATATATTGAATCAGTTCAACATCGATGTTTATGAAAGATAGGCTGGAGGTTGGGCTTATCTACAGACCAATGTACGTATAATGAGTTAGAAACTAGCTTAAATATATCTTCTCTTTGAGACCCTCCAAAATAAATCTGATCTTCTAGTCCTATTTAAAATTCCCAACTCAATATTTGATGCGTCTGAACTACTGAGCTCAATAAAATTAAATATTCCAACTAGAAACCTTAGACAAAACTTACTCTTTCATACCGATAACCATAGAACTAACTATGGTTTTTATTCTCCTATGCCTAGAATTCTTAGGTCTGCCAACAAACATACCAGTCTTGATTCACATTGATAACAAGTTATCTTCTTTCAAACGATCTCTGAATCAAATTTTATTATAAACACCGCTCTCCCGCTTCTTCTCCCACCAAGTTCACTATATACCAGTGTCTTTCTACTTTCTTTATAATAATTTTCTATGTATAAATATGTATTTAAAAATGCCCATTGGGCGTATGTGTAAATAAAAAAATAAATAAAGTGCGAAAAGAGAATGATGATGTTGGTTAATACGTAATGTTTAAACATAAATTTATATCTAGGGAATAGTGCTAGAAGAGCTTATGTCATAAAATTTAATAGTTCGAAAGATGGGATTTGTTTGATTTTTTAATGATTTCTCGTATAAAATTGCCATTAAGACAATTCTTTCACTACTAAAAATAACATTTTTACTCACAATAACTTGTGTGATCTAATGCACTTTGAACACAACAAATAAAAGACATTTCTTGCAATAAAAAAACTATTTTGAAATATGCACGACAAACATATTTTTTGACTAATTTCTCAATGACTTGTGCACTTGTAGAACTAAAAAATTGTGATTTAACAGTAGTTTACTATTATTAAATCGTTTTTAACTAAATCTGACAAAGAGACTTCTAAAATAAACCCCCAGAAATATAAATAAACCTAAAAATTACTAATACACAGAAGCAATTAAATCTGGTTGACACTAACCAAAAAAAAGTATTTAAAAAAATCTAAAATATTTTTTTATTGAAAATACGAAAATTTCGTTTTCTTTTACACCGTTTTTATCTACTAAAATAAATAGAAAATATATCTTTATTTGAATCTCTCCCATCACAAATTGTATTATATTCTTCGTATAACTTGAAGTTTTTTGATAAAATATAACACCATAAAATGTGTGAATAATATGCATGCATCTTAAATTATACACCAATATATTTCTTTCCTCTGATAAAAGTAGGATTCAAACTCATGTTAAATCAACAACGTTTTAGGCTAGTTTATATTAAATATCTGGTGATACGAATTAAAATTGATTGCACCAATTAGCAGTGTTATAAATGGCAATTTATTTACATAAATTAGTTATAAAATACGAATAAAGTGACACTAGAAAAATTCCGATCAGAAATAAGCTCGTCCATATGAAAGAGGTTTGTATAGAAATGGTACAAATTCTTTAAGAACTTGTTTTCTTGGGCCATTGGATCGTCTATTACGACTTTTATATATTCATTCCATGAATGCAGATAAATTCAATATTTTTTGTAACATGAATATACTGACTATTTTTTTTAAATATGTCTTTGCAGACAAGTAATGTATTCAATATTTGGCACCTGAGAAAGAATAGTGGCACAAATCCAAAATAGTATTTTTTAGTTAAGTAGGGAGAATTGTTCCTGAATATATTTCGAAACCGCATAATTAAAGCCATGAATTCTGAAAAACACTTTTTTACCGTTAAAGCCAAAATGACACTTTTAAACTATAACTTTTTAGTCAAATCAAAGAAATAATAGTGGTGCAATAATCATTATGCCATTGTTATTTTTGAAAACATTCAAAACTACAAGCGTGAGCTTTAAATTATGCCTTTGTTTTTGAGAATGAATATTTGTTTGCCGCTAATAATAATAGGGAATAATCTCGGTGTGCGTTTTAAAGGATCTAATAGAAAATAGTAGATATAAAAGATAGAGTATTTTATTTTGAGAAGAAAAATAACCATTAAAACAAATATTTAATGCCAACATTGCCAGAAATCGAGCCCGGGACCTTAAGCACTTTACTACAAAGCGGTCTTTTCTTCACTCGATTTTCCCTTTCGGGATTTTTACCTGAGAGCAGCCATCGAGATTCTGGTACTATTTCACACACATAGCTGTAATTTTTATTCGCTCGGACATAGAAAAATATTTTTCTCCATCTTCTATCGAAGCTTTGAATTACATATTGCCTTCTTAAAATAAATATCTGCACCTCAGAGGCAGACGGATGCAAATCTAAACGTCAAATTTTCAACAATGGCTTAAAGAATCTACTTTCTCTAAGTGATTTCTAATAATTTAGAACATTAATTTACATGTTCAGTATCTGAATACATTGGTTCTTTCATAATGAGACTTATGTTTCTTCAAAATCCATGGAAATGATCATAAACTTGATACGAAAATCAAAATTACATTTCATCAAATTCTGGATTTGCATTCGTGTGCCTCTGAGGTACAAATATATTTTATTATACAGAAAACAAAACATTAATTGAGAGTATTATATTTTTTATTTGAACCACAGACTCACGCCTTTATATAATGAGTTTACAAGTTTGACACAAATATAATGGGATGCGATAGTGTTATGGACTGAATCAGAGACTCACGCCTTTATATAATGAGTTTAAAAGTTCGTCACAAATATAATGGGATGCGATAGTGTTATGAACTGAATCAGAGACTCACGCCTTTATATAATGAGTTTACAAGTTCGTCACAAATATAATGGGATGTGATAGTGTTATGGACTGAATCAGAGACTCACGCCTTTATATAATGAGTTTAAAAGTTCGTCACAAATATAATGGGATGCAAAAGTTTTATGGACTGAATCGGAGACTCAATGTTTGGATTTCGCTGAACCGCAGCACTACATGAAGTTTCCATCTTCTATGTGGTTTTTACTAGTTGATAATCAAAATTTAATCTTTATATATATAATTCTTCTGTACGTGTGATTCCACTAAACTCCTCCTAAACGGCTTAACCAATTTACGTGCGGTTTTCAGTGGAATGTAGATGAATGTCTTTGCTCTGCGCGTGCTTGTAGATATAAAAAAAATCAATCAAACCTGTAAAAAAAAAGTTAGAAAAAAAAATTTTTTTTCATCGACCTACCGGGGTTGTATGCGACGAGAATGCATATACAAAAAATTAAAGGATGTTGTTTTTTTGGGTTTTAAAAACATATTTTTTGAATGTTTACAAACAATATTGACTTTTTATGGATCCCAATCAGATTCTTTCCGCACATTGTTTATAATTTCTTCCCACTTATTTATTTTTACTGGATTTTTGATAATACTCAAATAATATTAACTGACATTCAATATATTTTTTAAAGTCGCAATCATGAATAAATTGCACTTCTGTTTGTGAGAAGAGATGAGTGTCAAACTCGAGTCTTCTATATGCAAAAAGAATTCTCGATTTGAAAATAAATTAATTTATGTTTTGGAATTCAACCATAAACAAGTACCTACTTATCAATGAAAAGTATTTTTCCAAGCTTTTAGAAGGCAAGCCAACGTTCGGGCAGGACAACGTCAGTCGGGTCCGCTAGTTATTTAATAAAGTGATAAGAACTTCATCAGACTCATAATGACTTATGGAATGGAAGCAACAGCAGACACTGTTATAGCGAAACATCTCTTTGAACATTAGATATAAAATCATTGCTATCTGCGATAGAAAACTCTCAGAAATAGGATACGTAACGAAGGCGTTCGCAGAATCAGCAATATAGAGTGCATTGTGATACGAAGAGAATGGACCCAGCGAGGATTCCTAAGATCGTAATGCACGAGACTCCAGAAGGTCGTCGACCACCTGGATAGTCTTCAAAGAGTTGGAGGTTTGCATCACATTACTAAGATTAATATCCTGTCTGAACAGTTCGCAAGATCTATAGAAAGAAGAAGATAAGAATTTAAATACTTACTGAAATAGCTTGAACCTTCTTGATCGATACCGTTTATTAATGGGATGAAACAAAAATGTACAAACCGCTCTCAAGTTCAGTTGGGCATTTATTTTAAAACTAAATAAACGCAGGATTCTGTGAGGTTACTGTGTGCTGTTCGGTATTAAACATTAAACGCAAGACTTTGTTGTTTGTAAGATAAATACACGCTTATATTTCACATGACTTCTCGCAGGTGAAGTGATAAACAAAAGTGAATTTATAAAGGCGTCCGGCCGGCGCGCTGGTCAGGATAAAGCTTCGATCACAATCTCTCGAGGTAGGAAATACCAACCCCATACCAGATCCCTAAGCTTTGATATTAGGAATTATTAACAGTAATCACAGCCGAGGACTCGACAGCACGGTCACACCTAATAGCCATGTAATACAGTGCGTGTATTTTTAACACACTGTGTATCGTGTTCGTATTCTGTATTTGACACTAAATATAATTAAGTAACTTAATGATAATAAATACCTTGAATTTTAATTCAATAATTATTAGTTTATAAAACAATTATATTCAATTTGGTTTCCTTTCTATTTCGTTACTGCGTAATGGAATTTGGAAGTAATAATTATATGTAACTACATTTGCTTGCACTCCACTTATTGTGCGGTTTGACGCCAACGAATAAAAAAAATCATTTGAAAGTATGTATATATGTGTGTATATTATTTAAAATCTAAAAAAAAATGTTTTGCATAAACCGTTTAAAATATAACAATATTAACTGTATCTTATGTTTTCTTTGTCAAAGACATGTTAAAAGCATTATATTACAAAAAGCTCTTAATTGCAATAAAAATTGTATTTTCCAGACATCCTTATATGTATATTATATATTATACACGAAGGTAAATAGTACTTACCGGCAATCTCATAACCGACAAAAATAATTTCATATATTTGTAACTTATGGCATTTTTTTAATGAGTTTAGTACTTTGATATCATCGAAATCTCGTAATAAATTATTTACAATTTAATTTTTATCGAAATTCTTCAAATTCTTCATAAAAAAACGACATTGAATTATTTTTATTGACAAATTTGATTTATCGCAAACCTAAAAGAGAATAAAAATCAAAATAAAATACATTTTTTTTCGCTTTTAGAGTCGACGAGTTAGCTACCAAAAGAAAAAAAAATATTTTTGTCTCGGAAAGATTGTGTAACTTTTTAGAATGTACCTAATATGCAAATACATTTATTTATTAAATATTTTTAAAAACATTGTTATACTTTCTTCGACGGTGTAAAATTGCGAGAATTCCTGGTCGAAGTCAAAATGTCTTACCCCTAAAAGTAATAAAACTACAGTCGCTTTCTTTTTTTTCTGTAGCCCTGAAAGTGCAGAAGAACACGTAAATGAGAATAAGCTGAAAAAATGAGCAGATAACCGCAATAAAAAGCGATGCGGTTTGCTTGTGTTTGCTCGTAAACAGGACCGAACCTTCATACAAACGCGTCACACAGATTACATACGATGGGACTGAGATGTTTTATGAAACCAGTTTATGTTCTTCCTTCAGGGTTGAATCGAGGGTTAGGTTGCCTTCTTAAAGGATCATTTATCTTATTTCAAATCTTGTCTTGCGCGGTAAATCACTGCGCTATAACATGGCTCTACAAATATTTACGAATATTCATCGCGTCTAGAAAATGGATACTCACATTCGTGCTCTCTTCTGTCAACTTAATATTCTACAAAAATCCACAAAAAATTAGTCTGATCAAGAAAATAAGTCCCAAAATTGACCCTATAAGTATATTTAAAAAAATCGTTTTAGAGAAGATCTTGACACCTTTGTATGATTTAAAATATTATATTGGATCAATCGCAGAACGGAGCAATATTTTGAAATTTTTAATAACAATAATTAAGAAAACATTTTTATTTTAAAGCTTTAATATAACCAAAACTACAGTTAAGAGGAGAAAATAATGTTTTATTATGGTGCATATTGGCCAAGTCAATTTTCTTTACCGACTGAAAATGGCGATAAATGTCGATTACAAATTGGACGCTGCGCTGTTTTAATTTATACAAAAACAATAATATTTTATCATGGTTCAAAACTATTCAATAGAAAGAATATACTAACCAGGTGCCACAATAATACAGAACGTTATTCTAGATATTTAATGGGTATACTTAAATACTTGAATGTGTACTAATTATGGCCTGATGGGGATTGATTTATGAATCAAAAGTTTAAGCCTCAGGCGCGGCCACTACCCGCCACCGCCATGGCGTGCAGACATGAGAGGGGAGGCCTGAGACTTGAGACCAGCGCCAGCGACTGGCCACTGGAGAACTTGGTTTAACTAAGGAAATTTTCTTAACAATTTGGTCAGACTAAGAAGTAATCACTGAACAATTGGTAAGACTTAGTATCATTTCCTAGAGAACTTGGTGTGACTTAAGAACATTAACTGTACCACTTGATCAGCCATAGGAACATTAATTACACAAATTATTTTAATTTAAGTGTATTTACCCTATTGAAATTCTTAAATGAAATGAAATAAATAATGTATTTGTCTAAATTATGTTTTCTCATATTTAAAGAAGGCAATATCCTAAATAGTATAACAAAAATAATAATAAAAAAAAGGGTAAACTTTTATACAATTGCATGGATGTAAAACTGTTGTTTTTTTTTCAGAAGCGGAGTCTTCATTTAGAACTAGGAAATAAGTCAATTATTTTCGCAAAGCAAAAAATATTAGAACCTATAAATATATTATCCAAGTCGTTTAATTTTGTCAGAAAATAATAATAATAATAATAGGAATTATTGTAATCGAAAATGTAATAACACATTTTAAGGAATTTAAAAATATTCTCATGACTGATTTTCAAAAATGAATTCGGGGGTAAATAAAATTATTGTGATAATAATAAAATATTTTGGGGCTTCGTTTTTTAAAATAAATTTCGGGGGTAAATAAAATTATTGTGATAATAATAAAATATTTTGGGGCTTCGTTTTTTAAAATAAATTTAAAGGAAAATACTAATACAGATATAGCGATTATTATTATTATACTTTAAGTATTCAAATGAACACGCGAGTGGGCAGTAGTAAAAAAGATCAGAAAGTATCGCAAGAAAATTTTAAGGACTTTAAATTTTTTTTGGCTAATTGTTTTGTATATTTATCTCTCTAGCGTCACGGGGTTAAATTATAAAGGTAGCCCTCAATTGGCATATGAATGTAAAACCGGAAGGTACTGTTTTTTTTTTTACAAAAAACAGCCCATTTGTTTTATATGTGTAACGCGATAACATAACTTTTTTGGTGTAAGACTTTCTAAATTTAAACAATCACAGACAGATATACCAAATCTTGTCTTGAAGTAGAAATTATTATTTAATTTTCATCCTAGCTTTAATTGTCTTAAGGCGTATTTTATTTCAATTGTATCTATATATATATATATATTATACATATTAGTATTTACCATTGTTAAATGGACTTATAAACTCCGTACATAAAATAATAAACACCAAATGGGCCTCTGAATGAAAGAATCATATAATTTAAATGAAATGTATGTACGTTGTTATTTTTAGAGAACGCATAAGAATATGTTTACGTGCCATATTTCAAAATTCAAAATAAATAAATAAATAAAAAATATATAATACGAAGGTTTTTTTAAATAAAAAAACATATATTCTGTCTCTAAAGGAACCGCGTTTGTATTTAAATATCAATGGATACATTTTTTTGATTTCCTGACATTACTTAAATAAGACTACATATTGATAAAATATTTATGATATTATTATAAAAAGATAATTAACGTTCTTATTATAATTTACCCAAATATTCGGGTTATTCCTAACGATATATAAATGCAATACTCTCTTAGGAATATACAGGAAAATATATTAATGTACTTACTTATTTAATTCCGATAAACAATGTGACTTAAACTGTCAATTATTTAGGCAAAACGATCAAAGATTATTATAATACAATATTATAGTAATAACAATATGGCACGATCTGTGATCGCCTGAACTTTGCGTACATCAAGGACGCAATATTTAAATCTGCTATTTTGTTTCCTACAACTATGATCGAGATAATATTCGGTATTCAACATTATTATTAATACGAAGTGAAGACTTAGGCGCAGGCGCCACGGAGGCGAGTTTTGTATTCTCGTTCAAGATTGATTATGAAAAAGTGATACATGCTTATCAGGACTTTACATAATCTTATTGTATGCAGAACCGGACTTGTGATGTGAAATTATTGCTCAATAGATTAGGTGCTAGGAAAATCACACAATATTGTACAAAAAACAAAATAGAGTCCAAGACATTGAAATTGCCGCCATTATTCTCTATAGCGCTGTTTGCATTTGCATCCGCGAAGATAAATAATAAAGTCCTGTGTGTAAAACAGAACTAGAACCCTGGACGAGTGTTTTCGACTCGATGGCTACTTTCAGGGAAAAATCTTGAAAATCGAAATCGAGTGTAGATATGTCGGATTGGATTTTCAGCAAGGTGGACATAAAATATTGCTTTTTAAGGTGACTCCAATATTTCATTGTTTTGGACTCGCACCCGAAGCGTAAGACTGATCACCTTACTTTCCATGTAAAAAAAAAACCGATATGCTGCACAAGTACCAATTGAATGCTGTACGGATAAGGAAATAAAGATGATTCCATTTATATAGCGCCGTAATGATGAAAAATCATCTCAAAGGCAATTTATAATATTGTACGAGTATTAATATTTATCTTATCATCATCATTCCTCTTTCCACACCCGGTATTGCATAGAGCATTGCATTTGTAAATTAAATGCGGCGTATTTGTTCACCCAGCAAATTTACCTACGTGACGAAAATTAAGGGTACTTACTACAAACCGACGAACGAACAAACCGACTAGACTGTTTTATGATGCGTAAGCGTGTGAAATCGGTTCCAGACAGAAGGGCCTGACATATAAAAATGACGTTAATCAAACCTTATGTTGGGCTCGCCGAGAGACTCGGCAAGTTTTTCTTAGCCTGGATCAAATGCTGATCAAAGGGTGGATTTTCCGCGACATACATACATTTTCCTTGGCATACAAGTTTGAGAATATTTTTGAAGCCACTGTATAAAAGAAATTTGAATACAGTTTAGAAAAGCTTATCTATGAAAACTAAACTCAAAGAACATTTTTGATTGTGATAATTTTTGTTTCTAGAATTCACCGCTTAAAAACAAAATTATGATACTTATTTTATACCTACCATCATTTGAGAGATAGAGATAACTGTAACCTTTTCAATTTAAAAAAAAATATATACTTATTTGAAAACACATTAAAAGTGTCTTAAAAAACCAAAATGACATTTTCAGAGATATTTTTATCAAAATAAAATGCTAACTGGTCCTCTTTAAATATTTTTTTCTGATATATTGATTACGTTTAAACAAACGCGAGGTATCAAGTTATTAGAAAAGGAACTTTTAATAACAACAACAAAAAAACAACGGTTAATTGTAAGATCACTATTCTAGTGCACGAAATGAAAACCATCTAAATAAAAACATTTGTTCCATATTTTAATAAAACAAAAAAGTGTCCAGCATAATACAGTATAAATACGACACCAAAGAGGAACAAATCAAGCATCATATTACACCATAAAAACACGCGAGTGTATGCATTATCACAGTCCGCTGTCCAATTATTTCAAAACATTGCAACTAACATTTTATTTTTCACGTCATTGTTTTATTGTAACCATGAACATGAAACTTACTTACATACTTAGCGTTGCCAAATAAGTAAATATATTTATTTTATAAAAATTAATTAATAAAAACACAGTTTATCTTGAACTGGGTAGATTTTGACGGGATTTATATTTTACTACAATTACGTGTTACAAAAAAATAGTATATGGTATTTGACAAGTAATTTGAACTGGTTCGCACATACATTTAATAGATGCAAATAAGATAAATGTTTATTATTGAAATGTAGGACGACTTATAGGAAGATACCAGTCTCGAAGGTGTCACGAAACCGATGAAACCGGTCACTGGTTATTCAAAGTTTGTGGATTAACGTAACATTAGAATTTTATTTATATAACAAATTGCAATGATACTCCACCATGAATTTTCACAAACATGCTTGATTGTTTAAAATAAGTGATGGGTTTTTTTAAAAATAATTATGGATTAACCCTTTATAGGATATCTAGAACAAAATGGCACATAACTATACCACCAAAATTGACGTAGTTTTTTATTAATATTTCGTATTTATAATAAGTCTTAGAGAAATTATCGTAATAAAGTATGCTTGTAGATCATTCTTACTCAGCTTTTCAAATGCAATAGGTTTATTATCTTAAAAAAGTACATATTTTACTAGATTTACAAGACGTAAATCAACACAAAATATGCCTAATATGGGTATTTTTTTTCGGGTAAATGGGTGTTTTCCAAAAACCAATCTTAAATAAATTTTTATTTATATTTTCATTACATAAAACAGTTTTGTAAAAATTAATCTACATATGTAGTATATATGGTAATCATTTAAAAACTTATGATTTTATTACCGCGTTTTGAAAATCAACTGAACGTTAATAACAAGACAAGGCAAAAGGCTTCATCCTTTGGCAAATTCCGCACAAACGGTTATCTCTTGTAAGGTTTTGCAAACTTCCTATGCAATATCCATTTTGATACATGTCAACAACCCTTATTACATAAAAAAATATTGTACAACATCTCAAGTATACAGTATATCAGATTCCCATGTAAACAAATAATAAAAAAAATGACACGATTATGGAAATACTTTTTATTATGTAAATCTCTTGTTAAGTTTTCGCTAAAAAATAAATAAATATGGATATAATTAAGGTGTTTTTTTCCAAATTATCTTTGACAGTAATATGCGTAATTTAAAGCTCACTAGATGAAACATACAGAGGGAATACAGTTATTTGAGGAAATGACAGAAAGCATACAAAATTAAAAAAGTGTAAATATATTTTAAATTAAATTTTTAGAGGATATGTATATGTTAAAAATATTAGGTTATATAAATCGTAAATAGTGAACATACGTAGGTTATATAAGTGCACTTATAAAAAAAGCAGTTTGAACATTATGAAATATAATAGTAATTGTACAATAGTAATAAATAATGTAAGAATAAAGTATAGTTGTAAATATTGTGTTGTAAATACATATTAGACTATTTTTATCATGGAACTAAATAAAATAAATGATAATATAAAAAAACAGGATGCAGGTTTGTAAACCAAGCTAAGAGTATACTGCATTGTATATTATTTTTAAAATTTATTTATATGTAATTTATTGTATTATGTTTAAAAGTAATTTTAGGTCAAAAATTAGATTTTGAAATTCTGAATTCGGAATATTTTCAAACTTAAAAAAAAATATTTTTTTCGCTGAAAAATATGTATATAAAAGTGCAGAAAAGTGTGGAATGTATTTTTTAGATCGTAATGCATGTAAAATTATTATACGCAGTGCTATTTTATGTGGTATATTATTGAAATGATACTCAGCACTTGACACAATCAACAAAATGACATTTCAGCATGCAAAAAACAATGCAAGTATGTAAATTACATCGCGATAAGCGTACAAGCTTCGAAAACACGTACAAATAACGAGTGATTAAAAATTGTCAATACGGCATATCGCTTCATCAAAGCTCGCGGGTCGGCGGTGGCGGGCGCGGGCGGTGGCGGTTTGTTTATTTTTTAAGATTACAAATGGAAATATCAGATTGGATTAAAGATGGGCGAGTGACACGGGACATGTGTCGCCGGTCAGGCGTGACGTCGCGTCGGTCGTCGGCCGCCGCCGTCGGTTACCGGTCGCCGCCGGTTGGGGCGGGTCAACTGAGCGCGCAGGCTTGTAGCGCAACCGAATATATTTCGGAACCTGAGTGAAAACTCGTACGGGAATATTAAACTCATATGTTCGCGTGATCCATATTGGAGTCATATTTACGGTACCGGAAAAATATTGATGTTATGAAATCCGCGATATGATATTATGTAGTATCGCGATTCGCATTGATAGCGAGCCTCCATAGGCATGGTACGAAACTTAAGATATGTAAATGTAACATATTGAAAGACAATAAAAAAATAAAACATTTAAGTTTGTAAGTGAAAATTCTTGATGGAAGTTCATTGCAATTTATTATATAAATAAAACACGAGTGATACTTTAATCCACAAATTTGGAATATCCAGTGACCGATGTCTCGAAGATGTCGCGAAAGCGATGAAACCGGTCACTGGATATTCCAAATTTGTGGATTAAAGTATCACTCGTGTTTTATTTATATAATAAAAATAAAAAAAATACTTTTATTATGGATTTAACGTTTTTAAATTGAGATTGCATCGGGATTATTTTTTATTTTATTTATTTTAAATACAAACAGGTTAAATGTGCATACTTAGAGACGATTTTAAAAAATCTAATAAATAGTAGGGCCTGCTATCCAATTACATGTTTTTATTTGCTTAATTTTAAAAAGATAAAGCAACGGTTCTAAACAACATAAAAAATAAAATGATTAGTAATTGAAAAAATGTTCTTGATATAAATTTTATACGTAATGCTATATGAAATATATAAGTACCCACTTTTTAAAATAAGATTAATAATAGTAAAACGGACGAGAATTACTCCAAGATGTGTTAATTCTGAATGCTCTTTTTAAAAAATGTAAGAACAACACAACCACTATAAAAATATATTAAAAAATACTTTTTATATGGAGACAAAATTAAAGCCGTCACTTTGTATCAGTTTACTAAAGTTTATATTTATTATTACAAATTTAATATTATTAATGGCTTATCACATTTGCTTGTATTATAATAACAACGATTTTGAATATATATTACTGATTTCAATTACCACGTAGGTAAAAAATATTGAGTTTATTCATATTTATTGGTAATTTAACATGAAAACATTTTAATATAATAAATAAAACATCTTTGTTTTTAACCACTAATTTTTATTTTCCTCCGACCGGTTTCAAAGCAAACAAGCTTCTTCGTCAAGGTTTACGTAACTAATGAATTGTTTCCTTTTTTATTTTTATCATGTTTGCTAAATACTACACATAATGAATAACCACAAAGTTAGTGCTTCAAATATAAACTTTATATGTAAACATTTTGTCTGTATAAGTAAGCGGTTCTGAATTTTTATGAAGACATTTCTTTTCTAGTGAATAGTAATAAACATTACAATTCACTTTATATTTTTATAACTCAGACACTTAATGCTAGTAAACTTAACTAGTAAATATACAATCTGGAGTTATTAATTATGCTATACGTAATATTTGTTATATGACTAAATAGGCTTTTTATAACATACGATGCTAAACGTAAACCTCTGGCCATGATAATACATAAGTAAAATTATGAACAAGTTGGAATTTAGATAAAACAAACGCGAATTATCCATATTGGTAACATAATTAACATATTTTCTATATCAAGAAATTATCATTTTGTTTTCGTAATCAAAACATTGGAATGCGTGCAGATAGGCAAAAATTGTTGAATAGTTTTTGCATTATTATCATAGAGCCTATTTTGAAACAATAGCGAACACAGCAAAATATTATTGATGCGAATTTGCCTGTCAACTTTATTTTATTTTTTTCCGGCATCCGTCAACGAACACAAAGTAAAATCTCACTTAATTTTAGAAAGTAGAAATGCGCATTTGTGCGCTAGTTTATAGTGTGTACCTTATGTAAAATGCAGCAGAGTACAAGGAGTTATGTCGCTCAGTGTCGGTAAATAGGTGGAAAGGTAGGTAAATGTAAGTTCAGCCGGTGAATCATGTTTACTGACGACTCGGAAAAACACGTTTTACAGACCAATAATTTCAAAACTGGCTCACAAAGTAGGACCAGTGATTTATTATAGAGAAAAGGGAAAATATTATATGTAACGTCAAGAGTTATCTGAATAAGAATGACAATAAATAATGTATTAT
Source organism: Micrasema longulum (assembly GCF_059751315.1). Lineage (NCBI taxonomy): Eukaryota > Metazoa > Arthropoda > Insecta > Trichoptera > Brachycentridae > Micrasema > Micrasema longulum. The sequence continues at coordinate 273,739 of NW_028278052.1, read as the reverse complement.
TTTTCAAAACATTTATAAATAGACCGTTAACAACAACGCTCTTATTTTGTACATACTTGTGGAGGTTCGATACAATGATTTAAATTGATTTATGCGGTCAAATGTTGACATAGACGAATTCCAAAAATGCTAAGAAGTCAAGTTTATTTTTGGGATGTGTGCGGCGAATAAATCGGGTTGAAGTTGATTGTCCAATCATAAAAATTCTGAATAGTTTGCGTGATAGTTGACATTTCACTCGTATCGGCACCAAAAATTGGTAAAACACTTAAATACATGATTCATTCATTAGTACTATTAGGTACCGTTTATTACCTGGATAACGTTGTTTCACTTGTGCGTATTTGAAGAATGTAAATGCGTATTCTCCAAGATTCTATCAGATGAAATAAACCTTTATTGCGCAATTAAAGAGCTCTACAACTGGTTACAAGTCCCTAGAAAATACCATGTATAAAAGCAATTAAATAATTTACACCTTTTCTGATAAAAACCAGATTTAAAGTCGGAGCATCTGTTAACAAAAATAAAAAAAATTAAAAAGGTTTTTTCTTAAAAGTTTTTTGCTCTTAACATTATGTAATGCGTAAAATAAACCGACAGAATACAAAGAAAAGTGGTGATAATTTTTTAAATCAATGCGATTTTTCTTGGAAGTGAACACAAATCAGATTGAAAAAAATATTAATTCCATTTATTTACATTTTGTGTACTTTTTTTGTTTAGATAATATATTGAACATGCAGGTAATGTAGGTATCTACCTTAAATCAATTTGAAAGGTGTAATGATTAATTTGATTTTAAATATACAAAAATTTAACTGAAGATAAAAATAAAAGGGCACAAATGAATATAAATATTTTTAAAAAAAAAGCTAAGCATCAAAAAACTTTTTTGCTCTCATGTATAAACCGAAATATGATTTGAAGCCATTTTCAGCCAATATTAAATTTCAGTAAGTACCCACCACTGGAAATGCAGTCTTAAAATACTTGATTCAAAAGGGATCAAACTAACATTTTTCGCGAGAATATCATAACACATTCTAATAAATAAAGTAAATGACAAAAGCATACACTAATCACGTGATTATACGAAATAGCCAGTCCTAAATGAAGATTTTCTTGTTAATTTTTATTCATTGTGGTATTTATATGACCTTTTTGTAACTGATTGGCATTGCGAAGTCAGATAATGAGTTCATTTTGTAAATGTTAGTGAGACAACCGCAGTAACACATGTTTCCGAAGTCAACATTTTCCCAGCGTGTCATCGACAGCTATAAGTTTATTAACTTACATTTTAACCAACTACTTGGTACTTGTCTATACTATAACCCAGATAAATAAGTGTATCTACATCTTGTAAAGGAATATTGCTTATCAGACATTCAAGACGACAATTACATTTATATTTAAGTTAGGTGATTTGACAGAACGATTTTATCGACCGTCATATGCCATGTAAATGCCTATTCTTCCGTATTACATTTTCAAAAACGTCATCGTTTCAATTGTTACTAGTTTCGGTGCATATTACTATATATATTCATATAATAGCTACACTTTAAGACATAATAAACCAAGATATCTTCTGCACCTGAAAAAGCGTTTTCTGGCGAATTTTCGATTTGTAGATAAATAAATTTTTGATTTGATATTTTATAAATATACACTTGCTTACTTTAGAAGATCGCCGTCTACTGTTGGACATGGGGGTGCTTCATGAGATACTTAGTGGACGCTTTGATGGTCCGGCTCTTTTGTCGGAGTTATCATTAAATGTCCCCGGCTACCGCACCCGTCACACGTCGAGCTCTCTATTTCATGTGCCAGAAGTTCGTACGAACTATGCCCAGAACTCTCCACTTATACGTTTTGCTAGTGAATATAATTTGAACTTTCCCCTTATTGATCCATTTGATTGTAAAAAAATAACATTTAAAATGCGCGACTTAAAACATACTTTTTTGTCTTATACTTATTTTCAACAATAAAGTATTATTTTATCTTATTTTATATTATTTTATAATATTTTATCTCTAATTCTTAATATTTCTATATATACATATTTTCGACACTTGACACTTGTGCAATATTTACACACATGTCCACCCTCATTCCAATATAACACCCATTCACCCACCCTCTCACGCACTTACACTCACACGAACACACTAGTATGTATTGTACGTGTATTTTATGTATTTCTGTGGATATCTGCCATTGGTTTTATTCTCTGTATATTTTATTTGTTATATTTTTGTTACATGTATTACTGTTGATATCCCCAATAAATAAAAAAATATGGAAAGTCAAAAAATCCTCTTACATAATTTTTACCGTAATCATAAGTCGAAATTACATAAGCTTGTATTATTAAGTTGGTGCAAGTATAGTGTAAAAATAAAACCACCCTTTCTATCTATCATAAACAGTACCTATTTAAATAATTATAAAGCCTTTTTGTTTGTTTTTTTTAAAAATGATAATGAGTAAAGTTTTTGTTATTTACCCAGATATTTCATTTTGAGACAATTTCCTGAAATTCATTCGTAAATAACTCGTGCTAAAAAAATTGGAATCGATTTGAGGCAGAGTAGGATTTGAACCTCGAACCTTTGATCCGTGGGTCCACAACAGTACCACGGGACGACAATCTGGTTCAAAACGTTGTAATAACGCTTAACCGATTATATTGAATACGATTATTTATCCTTGAATACTTTTTACTTTATTTTCTCACAGATTTATGGCACTTAATAATACTAATTTTTTCTAGTGAAATTTCATTGAAATTCATTAGAATTCATTGGTATCTCTTTAAATAGGAACTGCTTCAAATACATCCTAGAAAATGAAATAATTCTCAATATCACAATTTCATTTGTGGAAGCTTATTAATATTGCGCCGGTGAACACATTGCGGCTTTAGTTTATAATTAAAGCACACAGCTGTACTTACAAGAAATTATTAGTTCACATAGAAAGTTTAATTCTCAGATTCACAGAGTCAGCGATTTGTTAAAATGTAACTAATGAAGTTAATTATCATTACAAGCTGTGAGTGTATCGAATTTCTCCTTCGTGTGGTAAACATACTTCCTATGCGTACCACTAATTAATATCTCCCTATAAAATGGCTCAATTACTACAGGTCAATTGATTAGATAGATGTCTTTACAATTAAACGTTTTTGCGTGAGTTGCGATAATCTAGACCTAACAAAGGTAGCGTAAATAACAAAATATAGGAAATATGATGTTAATGCATTTCAAATTTACTGGGAAAATATTTGGTCATTGTCATTTCAACATTTTAGAGAAGTTCGTGAGTAAAAATTCAGTTAGGAAATCAATTATTTATCAAAATTGATTGCTTATTTAAAAATAAACGAGCTTTTATAACTAAATATAATCCGAGTAGAAGTTATTTATCAACAGTTTTATACAATAATTTTATTTTACACTAAAAATAAACCGTTTTATTAAGTGAATTTCTTTTCGTTGGATCAAAATATTGAAAACCTATTTTTTTAGTAAAAATACTAGGACTTTGTAGAATTTTTTAAAGCTGTAATAAAACCATAAACATTTTTTTTTTTTCAACAAAATTCTAAATATTTTGTGATTTCAAAGTGCACGTAAACCAAGGTGTAGAAAATATAATCACAATAATGATCATCATACCCCTGTCAGCACCCGATGGTGCATAGGACACTGCATTGGTACACTCAATGCAGCATATTGATAATATTTTACATGAAGGAAAGGTCATCAGCCTTACGCTTCAGAGCCAGTTCAGAAACGTGAATTATTGCAGGAAAAGGAATCCCTCTACACATCCAAAATTTTTATGTAAAGAGCATGGGTCTTCATAACCGTTTCGTTTATACAAAAAAGGAAATATTTATCATCTCTCATCTACTATCAGAGATGTTACTACAGTATCTCTGTTTAAATCACGTCTGACGAAACATCTTCTTTCTCTTCCTTAATCTGTCCTCCTTTCCTATTTCCTCTTTATTCCTTTTTCCCATTGAGTTATAATATTGATGAAAGGAATTTATAAAAAAATGTAAAATTATTTATATTTTTGTATATCTCTGGCTTTTTAGTTTTTATTTTATATTAAATATGATTGGCGTTGAAAGAAATTGTCATTTTGCAATAAGTCCGTCAACGTACAATTAACATTTTACTATACAAAAATTTGTAGACATAAAATAAATCAATATTTTAGTCGCAAAAAACGAGTTACTTTTTAAAATATATGTATATTTTAATTTTAATCTGAATAATTTTTCAACTGCCAAACATTGCCATTTTTCCTTGTAACTATATTGCAAACACGGTAGAAAAAACAGTGTTTGTTTGTATCAATGTTTGATTAACGTATTATTAAGTATGTTTTATTGCAGCGTAGAAACACATGTTTAATCAATATTTCATGTCGACCTTATCGTAATCGAACCCGGGACCTCAAGCATGGTAGACGAACGTGCCCACCACTACACTGCGGGGAAACTTATCTCCGCTCGATTATATCGTTCCCTATAGCTATTCTATTTCATCACATAAATATGTGACTTAGTAATCCACCGCAAATTACTGAAATATTTACAATGATCATTTCAGTCAAGAAGTAAAGGGGAAATGGCGTGAAGCGTGTTGTAATAATGACTCGAAAGAGATATTTGATCCGGTACTTCCTTGTTGTACTACAAAACGTCTGTTTGGTTTATTCAAGAACCTTATTAACCACATTAATGTCTACAAAGGTTCTCGTTTAATATATTGTACCTTTTTTTGTAAACTGTAAATATGTACAATTAATTCAACATACCAGTTTAACCTTCATTTATTAAATTATTGTATTTATTATGTCTTTGCAAAATTAATATGGCTTATTTTACCTACAATTTTGTTGAAATGCCAAAGAAACTTGAAAAGAATATTAGTTAAAACTGATTCCAATTTCCTAAAAATAAATTAAACAGGAAATTGAGTAAAATAATGATTTTGATAAAAATATCAATTAAAGAAATTAGTTGAATTTAAATTTATTTCATTTGAGCAACGCGCGTTTTCGCCTAAGTAATCATTTTATGAAGATGAAAATTTTCCTGCCAAAGCTCAAAATTAAGTTTAAGTAATTAAATTAAGTGCTTGAGGAAAATATTAAGTATAAGGTGGTTCGATTTCATAACTACCATTGACGTCCGATACCAGAAGCAGCAGCCTCCCATAGCTAGCGTCTTGAGGATACGGCAGTGGACCTGGCTTGGACACGTGGTGCGCATTTTTCAGGAGAATTTAAATTTAAGTTACATCGTCTTTACTCCTGCGGGCTTCTGCCGTACTGGAAAGCCGTTGGTGATCATCTTTCGGCTTTATTCGGCGGGACGTAGAGACGCGGGATTGATGTGGGAGGAGGCGAGAGTGCTGGCTGGCGATAGGGTCTTCTGGAGGCGTCTTGCAATGTCCACGTTTTTCACTTAGGAGGGGATGTAGAAAAAAAACGAGAAGAAACTTTCCTGTCATGGAATGGAAGGTATTATGCTTACTTTTTCTGTCACGAACTGTATTTCTCCATGTGTTCTTTCCTCACCCTTTGAAAAATAAATATTACTTAATCCTAATTTCAGTCGAGTAACAAACTTTTCTAACACAAAAACAAATTGATTTGCAAGCTAGTTGTCTATCAGGCGCGTTCCGTCCATAGATACTGTGGATGGGGTGCATCCCTTGAAATTTTAAAAATAATATGAATTTTACAAAAAAAACATTATAAATACGAAAAAAAACCTTCAAAGATGTATTCCTAAAATTCTCATTGAGAAGGTTCGGGTGCACGCGATTCAAACAATATCTTCAGTATACATACCTAGCTACATATGCGCATTTCCTATACCAACGTACGTATTGAATATCTAGGTATCTTGGTATTGATAGTATTTGTTGTATACGCGGGATGCTGCTTATCGAGTTGCGTCTAGTTCCCATAGCATATGTCCAAATTTTCGCGCACGCGCTTTCGGTTTATAAGGTTTTAGATTTCTCTTTCGAGACTCGGAGATATAAGAAGCATCCAATTTGTATAATGCAAAGAAAAAACGACTCTTATAACGTTTATCATAAAGTTTGAAGTAGCGCATTGCTGACACTTGGCCAAAATTTATGAACGATTGTCTCGGGTCTTGTTTTAGGTGTTTTGATGTTTATATTGTTATCTCCTTTTTACACCAACGGTAACCGTCCTGGAAGATCATCGATGGCGATCTTTCAGCTTTGTTCGGTGGGACTAAGTGACGCGGAATTGACGTTGGAGGAGGCGAGAGTGCTGGCTAACGATAAGGTCTTCCGGAAGCGTCTGGTGATGTCCACATGCTTCACTTAGGAGTGGAAAAAGAAGAAGAAAATTAGAAATTTTACAGCTTCACCTCTAGACGCGCCTGTGCTCCGTCAGTTTATTGATTGTCAACTATTAATTATTATTACTCTAATGAACAACTTATATAGCTTATTAAATCATTCTGAATAAACCTGCTTAAATAAGGAACACGATGGTATTTTGTCAGCATCCTTACTGATAAAAGTCACCGCGCGCGCCTGTTGTCTATCACAATAGATCTTAACCGGTGGCAGTGATGTCAGGAGCTTGCATAGCACTGACCTCTACCACTAAGAATAAGAAGCTAGTTGTACTTTATTATGTTTTGTCAGTACCTAAATAACAGTCCAAAAATATTATAAAAGATGAAAATGTTGTTAACGATTAGCCGGTGCTGATGATGCCTATTAACGCTAAAGGGCTCTTTGGTCAAATAAAACGAAGTAAAAAAAGTAAAACTTGAACAAGAATTTTTTTATCAACATCAGTAACTATGGCGATTTATCAAGAAATATCTTTAAAAACATCAATATTCGTTGAAATAGCATTTAATTTATACAAAAATAAATGAAATTCTAAAAATATTCAACGTCACTATTAAAAGTATAAAATGTTACTTTTTAGACCCTATTAACAATATACGTTTAAAAAAATTCTAGCTTTAATTTAAAGTAATTGATATTATGAATTTACGCGGTCGCGTTTTAATTAACTAAAAAAATTCTATATTCGTTGCAATAGAGCGGGAAAACCTTTTTGAAAATGCAATATGAATGTCTAGGCAATTGCAGGGCTAATCCTGTAATTAGCTGATGTAAGAGGCCACTTTACACACTGTGTAACATTCATCTATGTTTAAACGTCCACATTTCCCCAACTCTTCCACCGTTTGACTTTCGTGAAATAAAAGAGCTAAAACCTTTATCATATGAGTGAGATTATGGAGATAATTTCTGGGATGAAGTGGCCACTTAAACCAGCCAATGATAGGTCAAAAGGTCCGTAAATACCTAGACTAACCTTCTCAAAAATGTTTTCCCTTTTTGTTGCAACAAATTAAAATCTTTATAACTTACTAGGGAGAAAATTTTGCATGTCTACAAACATTTAAACATCGAAACGTTGTTAAAAAATTTCGCTTGTGAAATTCGTTACTGCATTAATGAATTATTAAAATTAATATGACTGTATCAACAAAATGCATGTTCCATGAGATAGCGCACGTACGTTCATGCATTCAAGTATTTTACATATGAATATGTTTATAAAAATTCATTGAGTATATTTTACTAATATTTATTTAACCCAAAGATAAAACCTTTTAAAGTCGGAAATCTTCCCCGATCTCACCACACAACGTCAAGTTGAAGAATAGTGGTGTCCAAAGTTTATCATCATCTTATGGAGGCCAGAACCATAAATCTCACGTTGCGCGTTGCGCATAAGCTTCTCATTGTTAGAATAATTTATTTATGACTTTATTTCAAGTGCGAATATATGTACGTACTACTTAGACACGGCACATAAGGCGAAATAAATCATAATGTTGAATTGTTTTAACCGGTTTATTGTTGGATCACAGACTAGTATTTCACATGGTTGTTTGGATTATTAACCCAATTCCGAATACTATTTTATTTAATTAAATAGTACAGAATTGTGAAGTGAAATTAAATAAATGCGTGATTTTACATTTACCGGAAAAATTCACACTTAGTACTGCCGTCATAATAAAAAAGTCTTTTCTACATAAAACAAAACACGGCGAAAATAAATATTTTGTAACTCAGAAATTAAAAAAATCGCCGTGTGAAAAATGCTACAAAAATTAAATATATTATTATGCGACAGTTTGAATTATAGTTTGTCCTAACGGAATATATATATTAATTTTAATAAATTTTACATTAAATATATAAAAATTAACATTTTCTTTTTATTAAAAAAAATACAAAAAAATATGTTATAACGTTTCTCGCTAGAAACGCCCTTTTATTTAGTAATTAAGTAAATGTCTTTCTTTCTTCGTGTTTATATTTACAGCTTTTCAAACTAGCAACGCCGATCTTATAATCAATTAACTTCGAGCAGATGCACCCATCTTAAATTTAATTACATTTTTTTATTTTTTTTCACCACAACAGGCCAAGAGGCCCAATTACAGTGGTAAATTACATCACAGAACATACAGGCTTGAGGAAAATAACTTTTTTTTGTGTGTTCTCAATGGGAATCAAACCCAGAACCTTTCTTGTGTGAGTCAAGTGTCTTGACCACTACATCACGGAGGCCGCCGAGTCATTTCAGAGGTTTTTAAAAACGGAATAGAAGTAAAAATAAGTCAATTACCTATCTTTTACAAAATATATATAAGTCAAAATAACCTTTTATATTTAGTAATCTTCAAGACTTTTTGGAGTTAAGTCTAATTTATTGGTGAAAATAATATGGTTGTGGTTGTATTAGAAAGATAATTCAAGTACCAGCAGACGCATTTTTTTCCTGATTCCGAATATGTATTTAACTAATTTTAAAAAAAAATGTTAGATGCGTCCTTTTTTCTTATGACGCCAGAGTTGTATATCCTATTTATTTTCATTTTTGTTGTCTGAATCAAATAGCCGGTGTCGATGAAGTGATATTATGTTGTGTTTAAAAAATCAATAAATTAATTTAAAACAAAAGAAAATGTATCTAAAAACACAAGAATACGTTTTAAAGAAGAATCCTTATAGCGAATGATTTTTCTGGGTTATTATGCCGTGTGTCTTTCGCGTTCTTTTCCAACATTTCGGATGGCATTACAGCTTCCATAATACGGGTGGACCGTATTTGTGTAGACATTCATATATGTAACGTTATGTACTTGGTATTTGTAATGTGTAACAGTTATTGCTACATGCAGCTTGTCAATTTGAAATTTTAGTGATTTTTAAAAATATTTTACTAAACATCGCATCGTATAAAAATATTTATGATTTAATTTATACAAGAGTGAAAATTTAAAAATACAAGAGTACCTATAAAGGATTTGGCGTGGTTATTAGATTACATCCACCAAATTCGCAAAGCAAATAATTGTTATTTCGCCGTCCATTCGCTCTACATGTCTAAATAACGGATAACCTTTTTCTTGCGCAAAAACAACAAAACAAAATCGTAGTAATTATAAAATATATGAACAAAAAAAAACTTCTCAATACCCGAAACACAATAGCGTAATTTCTGTATTTATCTGTTATGTAAAATCGGGTTGTGGTCCCGTGGTAGTATTGTGGCTCACGGACCAAAGGTCCGAGGTTCAAATCCCATTCTACTACAACTCGATTCCCATTTTTCCAGCACAAGTTATTTAAGACTTTTAGAAAATGGTCTAAAAGTTTTAATATTTGAGTAAATGAGAAAATATATATCATTTTAGTGGAGTAATATGCGGCTGTATACGAGTTCCTAATTTTTCTGACGTAACTGACAAGTCGGTAAGAATATTTTTTTGGTAACTATTTTAAGATAATATGTTAAATGGAAATAACCTTATAAGCTCGTTCGTTTATTTTTTTTACAATGACAAAGAAAGCAAATATTTGTGGTTAATTCAAATATTAGAACAGATAACATTATATTTTAAATATTTTTGAATGCAATGTTTTTTGCTATGGCCAATATTATTGTCGTATTAGAAAAAACTAAAACTCATGAATGGTTAGTTTGAGTAAAAATATATGAATGCTTAATTTGGGTAATATTTATGGTTTCAGCATTTACATTGTGGAAAAACATTTTTAATTTATTTAAAATAAAACACTTTGTAATTTTTTTACCACCTACGAGTTTAATATAATAACACTTCTAGTTTCAGGTATTCTGAATTAACCATTATCAGGTGTAAATATAAACTGATTATATTATGACTGTTTATATTTACACCCGATGATGGGTAATTCGGAATATCTGAAACTAGTAGTGTTATTATATTAAACTCGTATGTGGTAATAAAATAAAAAAACATTTTATTTTAAATAAACTTTATTTTGGTTCTATAAGTGCAGCTTAACAGTAAGTAGCTTAGTAACTACTCACTAATACTATTTAAAAAATACTGTTTTTCAGCTAATAAGTCAAATACACATAAAACGGATGTAGTTAAGGCAAGTAAGACGATATTGAAACACGATACCGTGTGCAACTAATTCCTTCTTAACAAAATTTGATAGAAAACGATAAATCATCATCACGACAACGATTATTCCCGGCAAACCTTCTCCAACAATGGACGAGACTGTGGGATACGAAGTATTGAGGAGAATTGCGCAAATCTTTAGCCTCACTATAACAACACATGCAGTTTCCACTAAGGTACACTATGGACCAACCGGCAAGGTTTCATAATGTGGATACGTTTTGAATATTAAAGTATTGTTAATAATAATGTTACATACGCCATCTATCTTGGCACCATTCATTTATCAGTCACACCCTATTATTTATAAAAAAATATTATAATACATGACAATGTATTACATCATTTGGACGCACCGATGTAAAATAAAACAATATTAATTATTGAAAGTTACGAGTTGAATAATACATTTATAAAAATTTTTTTTACGTTTATTTAAAGAAAAAATTGTTTTATTAAAAATAAATAAATATTAGCGTTCTTTTAATTTACCCAAATATTAAAATTTTGGTAGCCATTTTGAACGAGTTGTAAATAACTCACTATTAGAAAATGGAAATCAAGTTGGGATTGAGTGGGGTCCAAACCTCGGACCTCTGATCCGTGAGTCCGCACTAGCCTTAGAACCACAACCCAATTCGATATAAAACTAAGAACTTTACTAAGAACCTGTATTTTAAAACAAAAGTAAAAAATAAACAGTTCACATGCATAAATGATCATACCTGTTGTTTAAAATTTATTGTATTTTTTTAATAACTTGTGTAAACAAAAACTAAAAAAAATTCACAACAAATTGAATTAGCTTTGTAACTGAAAAATTAAGATTGATTAATTAACTTACCAAATAGTTGACGCATTGCGCATCTTCAAAAGACAGCAAAAAGTAGAACATTTAATTACCTGAAACAAATGAAGAATACTCATTAAAACAGTGCATCGAATAAAAAAATAAACAACATTACAATACCGCTTTAATATAATCGTCAATAATACAATCAGTCATCGAAAAATACAATCAGTAAATAAACATGGTCAAGTGTTTAATCAGTGTAGCCTTAACAAGCATTAATTAAAATTGGTCAAAGGCTTTCATCATAACTTTGTTTTTGTTGTCATTTCTTACTAACAACATAAATTAATGGCCTGTGATTGTTTTTTTTAAATATTTACTCCAGTCAAAGTATTTATCACAATTATGTACGAATGTAAAAATATCTTTGTGACTAAAAAACTTTTTTTCCTTTCAAAACAAAAAAAATATTTAAAAAGAGTAAAATGTGTTAAAAAATATTTGGTATTTTGATTATTCTAGAATTCAAAAATGTTATGGAAGACAAAATATAATACCGCCAAAATATATAAAATGGAATATCATTTTTACTATTATTTATGTATCTAAAATAAAATATTACTGGATTCAATTCTACATTTATTCATTCGTATACAAGTGTACATAGAGTGATTCGGTTTGTATTCTTAAGAAATTTTCAAAATCGAGCTTGAGCCAATAATAATTTATTTTGGACTTTTCGTCCTACCTCGTATTTTAAAGGGTGCATTCAGATCATACAATGTAACAACATTGGCAATATTAATGAACCATGTCCCAACACGGTTACATACGTAGGTATATGTGCAAGTATGTGTAGACTCACGAAAAGGTACCATAGCCATTTTGCTATTTACTTTGAAGTTTGCGAAATGATCGTCTTCATCGGAACGAGTCATTAAAGCTTGTGTTCCACCCACGTCCGTCTCCACATTCTTCACTCGTACTCGACTACTATCAACTTAACTGGAGAGGAGACTTTATATTGAAATCCCACGTATTATAAGGCATATGTAAATATTGATGTGTTTTATAAGTGTCAGCCTATGGCGATAGTAAGTTTTTTTCATAGCCAAAACACTGGAGTGCTTCCGAAAAAAAAGTTCTTAAATACAACGCTGTAAGTTTCCATAATTTTTTGCTTGTGAATTAATTTATGTTTTGATGGCGTTACACCGAAAAATGTCCGTTACTTTTTTGTTGCTGAGTATTTAAGATGTTTTAGTTGTCTTTTAAATCTGTCGATCTATACACGTTACGTTTCTATTGAAAAATTAATATTATTCCAAATGATTATTTAGATAATACGTACATTATCTTATTGTAAAAATTGAAAAATTGTAAAGTCGCCATTTGAAATCAGTTTGACTAGGCCAAACAATTTCTAAGCACGTTCAATAGTATTCAACACTATGCACATATAAGGAACCCTTTTATGGAGTTATTTGTTTAGTGATATGAAATATCGCGGGCAGGTACGCAGACCAATAAATAAGACAAAACTTAAGTCCTTCAAAATAGACATGCTTTGAGAGAACGAACGCTCCACAGTCGCATGCAGCACGCTTGAATAACACATAATAAAGACAACTGCCTTACAAAGCTATGAATTATGAGACGTAAAGATGAGTACTTGATTTACATCGATGTCTTTATAAACTATGAGATTTTCCGACACATCACGTCGACGTGACTCCTTTTCTTATGTTAATTCAAACAGAGGCATCGTGGCTTCACACCAAAGTGACAAATCTTACACGTGTCTCCACCGAGTCTAATATTCAGTGAAGTGGAACAGACTTCGTGAAACGGTGGGTTACATCTATCTCTTACAACTTTTGGGTGACTTGAACAGAATAGGCTTCTTACACATAGGCCACACTACATGAACATTCTCAAGATCAGTGATAGCTTTTTGTCCGTTCGTTGACAGTGATTTGTATGTGGTATACTAGTATAACCAATGTGCTTCGAACGAAATTGGACACCCGGAATATTGAACCAAATAATAAAAAGCCTGATGTTATTAATACCGTTTTAAATATACCTTTCTAATTAGTATTTTGATTGAGTCCTAGATCAAAAACGTGCATAACTAAACTTTATTACGGTAATAAGTTTCTAGATATTCGTAGAACACAATTAAAGTGCGCATTAATCCAAGATCGAGAGAAGTTGGTATGACGTATGTAATACGATGCCAGAACATATAATTTGATCTTGACCTAATCTTTCCAGATGAAATCGACTCTGTACAATCCGTAGACATTGACATTTACTTAAAGTGACACGAATGATCATTCGCGCGTTATTTGCATAATAAAGACAAGTCAATCAACTTGAAGTAAATTAATTAATTACCGTGAACTTCGTTTAATTATTTCCTCATTAGAGCAGTGCTTTGATGACTCACCGATATTCAACGCTTCCTAAAAATTTATATACCTCGTTTATTCTTCTTCTTCTTAAGCATTCACAAAAAGTATAGTTACGGACTTAAACTAGGCTATTTTGTAATCACTATAATGTAGTTACTAATATAAGTACTAAATTTTTGGGAGTATTCAATTATGCTCGAGTAAACAGTTAAAATTACAACATGAAATAAATATGTATATAATTCACAAGAGGAAGGAGCATGGAGTGCGTGTTAGAATTTACGCATGCGGCATTCTACCCTCTCTGCCTACCCTAACGAGAAATTGGCGTTATAATGGCAGTATTATCGATTTGAAGACTGTCAAACAAACGTCAAACATTTTTTTTTTATCAAATTACTTAAAAATACAAACTTCGATCCTTGATGCTGATTTAATCTATCACAATATTTCACGGTGGTTAAAATAATGATTAATTAACACACATTTTACGTATTTTCATTTGATATGGTACAAGAATGCGATACAGATTCTTGGTATATGAAATTCCAATTTCAATACTATGAAAATAGCTCAATCTACCTACCATTGTTCGGGGAATATATTTTGACCCTGAAAAGGCAAATCGCTACTATTGAAGGCATATTTTGTGTGGGATTCAATTCGGCACGGTTTATACTATGCCAAATGCAATATCCATGATAAATTTTAAACTGATTACAACTTATGAGCTTCGTAAACGAACAACAAATACTTAAATTTAATAAAATCGAGATTGTAACTTGCATATTTTTTAACGTGATTTTGCTTATATATTGTAATTAACCAAATTAATAACCAAAATATTGTTTAATATACCTACGGTTTTTACTCTTAATTGTAGTTTTGAAATGCAATCCTCGAATAATAAATATCTGATTAAAAAATATTTTTTTACATAGGTACTCCGTTTTTTAATATTTGAGAGTGCTATTTAAAAATTCGAATTCGTAAAACTGAATTATTATGCGATAAACAATAGTAAAATCATTAAAAACAAAGATTTTGTGACAAAAAATATTTTAGTCGCATTTGGTTAGATCTATCTCAGCGTGAAATGTATAAATTACCTCAAAGCCCCTGTTAAAACTTTGACGTATGGGCTTGAGAATGGACTCTCTTTATCGGAGCCAAGAAGGGCCCGAAGGGCTTTCAAACCATCTGAATTCGACGTAATCGTATTAGCGGGCTTTAAACGCACTTACTTTTACGCGGACATGCGCGTACATGAATGCATGAAAAGATACCCGTACGAGAAATCGTCAGTGGTTACTTCAACAATAAATTGAAGAGTAAGAAAAGTGACTTCCCTAATTAAAAAAAGATGAATTTCAGAGTAAGAATGCCATTGTAATCACAATTACGACCCGCGTAACCAACAATTTTTTTTTCTGTCAATAAGTCCGATAATATTAAGCTTTACAGTTTCACATTTTTCTTTAAAACGCCCTTAAAAATCCCCATTTTGATTATGAAAAATTACCAAAACATTGATCTGATTGCATGACTCGGGTATAAAACTACTTTGACATGTCATGTAAAAAAAATCGCTTGATCTGATAAAATCTGACAACGATTTTTCTCTAAACGATCTTTATTTGACCTTCAGCCACTCTAAAAATTTACTCTTTAATTGCGATACATTATATCGCGCAAGATTACTGCATTTTACGCATAGTGGAATGAAGAGTATTGCAAAAAAATGCTCGCGCAAAAGATTGGACACTTTTCCTCGCAGGAAGTCGGAGTCAGAGTCGTTTCGTAAGCGAAAGGACGCGTGTGTAAAGCCGGATGTATTTAAAGCTCTAGTTTTTGAAGGTGAAAGCACTTAGAAATTTATCTCACAAATATGAAAGTTTGTTTTAATTTATTTAAAAAATAATTACGTTATTATTCTAATTGTTAGGTATCATATCGGGTTCAAGATCATCCTGTAGCGGATAGTGTTGATAGTTAGTGGAAGGAGTTCGAAGTACGTGGGTAGTAACAATGCGGAGAGTAGCGCTCTGCCTAGCCAACCGAGCGTCTATCCGACGTATAATGGTGAAGAGACATGGGTCGGGAGAAAAAAACCTTAAATTATAATATAAAATGAAAAAAAGCCACGAGAAGCGGACTTCACACAACAGGCCTCGAATTCGTCACAGACTCCACAACGGCGCGGCGCGGCGAAATGAAACCCATAGGGTGATTGTAATTAAAATATTTTAATTTAATTCATTATTTACTTATATCATGTACATATTAATATATATAGTTAAGACACAAAAAAATACTGTGTCTATTGATCTGTTTCGACTCCCTAGAAAAAAAAAGTGAAGGTACATATTTACTTTATTTTACGTCTTGACAGAGAACGGCAGTGGTTCCAAAATCGGTTGGTATTGTTTTTTTTATTAAGTGAATTAAATGAACTTTAAATAAAATGAAATGATTCATAATTTATGTAAATTAATTTTGGTTTATTTTATTACTTCTTATATGTTCTTACTTTCTCTTTTTTTTTCTTTAAAAACAATTAGTTTCTTGTATTTAACTCAATTTTATTTCTTTAACTCAATCTTTATTATTATTTTCAACTTAATCTTTATTTTTACTCAAATCGATTTAATTAAGCTACACACTAATTTTATTTAATTTATGAAAGATGGTGGAGTTCGATAATTGAGAATATGTATAAAGAATGTTACCAATGCTTACTTTCTAAATTGCACGTAATTTATGTATACATGTTGAACTTCCTAATAAAAATAAATAATAATAATAATCATATTTATGTAAACCATTAAAAGGAAACGCGGTCTCACATTTCTTCATACAAACGTATTCCGAATTTTCTCTTTGGATTATGGTACTATAGCATTGATTATACACACTATAGATATTTAGCTAGGTGTGTCTCTATTGTTTAACTTTTTGAAAATAAATTCAATTCTTATAGGATCTATGACTTTCCATATACCCAAACTAGCGCCCAGTTTTACCTGCCGTTTTCATAAAAAATATAATAAACAATTTTGAAAAACGTTGTTTGATAGTTACTACAATTAAAATTAAAATTTCGATTTATTTTTAATCAAACCTCATTATAAATAAATGCATTTATCTCGACAATTAATCAAACCTTGGTCATTAAGCGAAGCTTAAGTGCATCTTTTTATTTATAACTGGGCACAAATAATTTGAACATCGCGGTTTTCAGAATTTGTGTACGAAGAGTTTATTGGTCTGATATCCTTTTATTGCATATATTATATTAGCTATCATTAAGTCCCCATTTGAACCAAATTGCTAAAAGCATTTCTGCGTCATAACAAAACGATAGTTTTTATGATTTGAAATAGTAATTCTTATGCCCGTATTTAGAGACAAAATTCAAGGCGAGGAAAGTTAATTCTACCATTATCTCCTTAAGTAAAGTACATTAAGTACAGTAAATAAAGCATGAAAGTACATTCTAATTTCATATGCAGAGATTAACTAAAATGCGAAGACGGTAGAATTTATTTTCCTAACTTAAAGTTTTGCCTTTAAATACTGGCATTCATTTCTAAATGTCGTTTGCGTTTTTTGCATTACAAAACATCTTGAATTTTTAAGGCACCAAATAAGAAATATGGTAATTAGATGTTGACTTGAGAATTTCGATTCGGTGTTTTTATACTATAATAATTATAATGAAATGTTATTACGTGGTTCGTAAATAAACCAACGTTTTATTTTACACGCCATAGATTGAAAAATTAAAAATAAACTTTAGAGAATTCTTTGACAACGTTTTGTCCGAGCAAAAAAGGTTAATTCTCAGGCACGAGCAAATTCGTTCGTTTTTTCCTAGTAATTTCATGGATTAAGTAACCAATTAACATGAGCTTTGTGATACAGCTAACCTATCAGGCAATTTCTACCGGGGCCCCGATTACAACGGGAAGTTAACATTTATCTTCAATTTTATCTACAAGGTAAAATTAAGTTTTCTGCATGAAAAGCAGAATATGCATACAATTTTTACTTCTAAACATGTTGACGAATACACTTTAAATGTTCATGCAAATATATTCATTTTTGTACACAAATATCGGCTTTTCTTTATAGTCATTCCAAGATAACTTTTTTCACTTCCCATTGTAATCGGGGCCCTGATGTTGTCAAATTATTGAGGCGAGGGAAATCTACGCATTGTAAATTTTGGTGTTAATTTATTAGAATAAATAATTATCCCGTGAGATTATGTGTAATCCTTGAAAAATCGATGAGCAAATTTATTTTTTGATAAATTATATCACGATTCCGAGAAGATTAAAATTACAATCAAACAATACTCTGCCGTCGTAAGCAAAAAAGCATTTATTTAAGATATGAAACTTTTTAGTATTCATTGAACGTAGTTATGCAGAAAGCAGCCAGTACACACATTTGGAATAATGAAATATTGGTGTTATCGGGTACAGTAATGACAATTTTATATTCCGCTATAAACAACCAGTACCCATTCTTACAGAAAACTATAATTATCCTTCGTAATATAAGGTTGATCACAAAAACGACAACTTTAAGTTTGTAGAAAACACCCATAGAACTAGAAAAATCTTACGGTATAGATGTTTTGGGAAGATCAATGCCTCTAGAAATCTAGTTCTCTAAAATAAATTAATGTGGGTAAATAGACAAATATTTTTATTTTAAAAATTCATCAATTTAAATATACGTGTAATAAAAAAACATGTTTCACTACAGAATGATTACATACAGATGTTACCTCATACATGCAATGCAGCCGCGTTCCGTCCATACACACTGTGGATGCGGCGCATCCCTTGAATATTTGAAAATATTTTATTATTAAAAATTATTCATATGAAGATAGCTAAAATATAGATAAAATTATAGCAAAAACTGTTCGAGCGCCCGCAATTTACAATTCCAAACAATATTTTTAGTATACATAGGCACCTTAATACGAATGCGTATTTCATTTATCAAAGTACTTTGGCCTTGATAATTGATAATAGTAACGCTGGAATATGGATACTACTCTTCATTTTGAGTCCAGTGTTATTACAAATGCTCGAATTTCCGCGCACGCGCATTAAAGTTCATACTGTTGTCTCGTAGAACAATAGAGACTCACAGAGATAAGAGCATCCAACTTGAGTAATGCAAAGAAAAATCTACTCTAATAACGTATGGCAAAAAGTTTTAACAAGCGTGTTATTGAAATTTAACCAAAATTTTAGTTGATCTCGAGTTTAAGGTGAACTTTCCAATTGTTTACAGCTTCACCGCTAGACTGCTCCTGTGCTCCGTTAATTTATATGTGTTCAACTATTCATTATTTTAACGTAAATCCTTGTTATATGTATTATTAAAGTCCATAATTATGTTTTTCAACAGTTAAATTCCTTAACAAATTACAACAGAGATGGAGAACATTTTGAAGAAGGAAATTCACAACAATAAAGAGTTGATTTTTCGGGTTCAAATAATGAACAATTATTTTTCGTTAAAAAGCTATGTTTTTTAACAACGTAATATTTATTTCGGTTTTACTGCATTTTACGAAAAATTACGTAAAATCATTTTCATAATGTAATATAATACTTCAAGCGCACTTTACAAAACTGATTCTATGCAATATTTATTTTATTTAGTTATCTACCCATATGTACTATCACACCCACTAAATGTAAAAACATGATTATTTTTTGTCAGCTTCCCTACGGATAATATTCACCGCTCGCGCCTGATGCAATGTTCCAATGAGGTATCATTCAAAATTAGATCTGACTGTTTTCTGCAAAATGTATATTTGAGGTTGTCCGTTGTGCGTAAGTCAAGCGTATAAATCCATTACATTATGGTAACCCGCAAAAAATAGCGTAATCCAGGAGAACAGATTTATATGATTGAGCTTTTGAGATAAATTTATTTAGATACTATACAATCTTTATTGTGTAGGAATGTCATGGAGAAGAATAGAGGAGTCCTACGATCAAAAGTGGACGCTAGCAGGCTGAAGAAGTGAGAGTTTTTTTATTTATATTTAACATCTTTATTGTGTTTTCTGCGTTATCTCTGGATGCCTAAGAGACACTGTTTTGGGACAATGAGCATATACTGGTGAAAAGAAAAGTCAGGATATATAAAACATGCTTCGGATCCATAATAACTAACAGAGTCAAAGCAAAAGCAGATACAATTCTAACGAAGCATCTCCTTAGAACTTCCGAAATAAAAACGTTGCCGCCTATCGTAGGTAGAACACTCAGAGATAGGATACCACTTGAGGAGATTCGCTGAACGGAACATAGAGAACATTGTGAGATGGAGTAGGCAGAGAAGACGATTCTAGAGAGACTACGTTGAGAGGGTCAACCCAGCGAGAATTCCTAAGATTGTAATGCACGAGAACCCACGAGGACGCCGACCACCGGGACGACCACCAAAGAAGTGGAGGAAAAGATAAACGTCTGCAATTCAGGATTAAAACTAATATCCTGTCAAATAGATCGCGCGATCTTTAAAAAGAAGAAGAGTTTTTTACGTAATAAGGAAATAACATATTCTTTCATTTATATTTTTTTGAAATGTTGATAGGTACAATATGTATATACTGTACATTTCTGTCTAAAGGCGGTAATATGTTTAGTGGTTTGGTCCTGTAATAGGGAAATATCACATTTATTAATGAAATACTGTCCAGTAATTTTTTTTTTTTTCTTATCACAACCTTGTATCACAAAAAAATTTGGAATTTGGAATTCCCACAAAAATGGTCATTCCGTTGGCCACGCCTCTAATACGTCACGATTCATTATTATTATAATGGATAACTTATATAGAGCCATTTTCATAATATAATACCTCAAGGGCGCTTGTTTATTTGTTACTGACCATTGAAATTTGTTTAGAACAATATCACGAATTATGACGTCACAAAAACAGGTGTCGTGGCGCAGTTGGTTAGACGGCCGACTGTGAAACTGGCGTTGCGGGTTCGATTCCTGCCAGTTGTAAGAAAAAAATCCATGAAAGATTTTCTTCTTAATTGGTCTGGGTGGTGAATTTTTCACTACCTCCTTACATACCCTTTCTTTCCCACCTGCTGACAAGCCTCTAAAATAGAAGCTTAGCGGGTTATTTCTTAAAATAAAAAATAAAAAAACCAAGAAACACGTCGCATTTTTCAGCAACGCATTTTTATTAAATTTCCTTTTGACATTTATGTATGAAAACATTTTTCCACAATATCCATATTGCTTTTGAAAATAGAATTCAATCCAAATCCAAATCATATATTTCTAAATCCATTTCATATATTTTTATCGGTATTCGTAGTATGTG
The DNA here is from genome assembly GCF_059751315.1 of Micrasema longulum. Classification (NCBI taxonomy): domain Eukaryota; kingdom Metazoa; phylum Arthropoda; class Insecta; order Trichoptera; family Brachycentridae; genus Micrasema; species Micrasema longulum. The sequence goes on along the minus strand of NW_028278052.1, from coordinate 252,573 downwards.
ATATTTCTCTATTGTCCACGACGTTATCAAAAAAATATACTTTTAATTTAGAATTAATACACTATGAGATTTTCAAAGTTGGTGGGAGTTTTATGTTCACCTATGAATCATTTCACATAATACTATTATGAAGGCATTATTATTTTATTTTCACTATGAAACCTCTCGAGGCTCCCTTCGCCACGGACCACGGTTGGGATAAACGATAAACCCATGTCTGCGCGAGTGACGTTTGTTAAAATTGGAAAAGGATTCTCGATCTCCATCCGAAGTTATTGCCTTCATAAAAATGATCATGAAGGAATTAGCTCACACATCTGCTTGTCCTACGTATGAATCCCTTTATAATAACTAAAAGATTACGAGATTCAATTATATTAACTTCAATAAATTGTTAATTCTGGTAAAATTACATTAACAAGCTTTTATAGATGAATCCGAGTAGAAACACGAGCGGAATGTATAAATACCTCATAGACGACCCTAAAGTTATTGCTGAATTATTTATTTATGATTACATCACTTTGTCTTTGCATATAGACCTCGCTTCCTCTAAATACGTCTTCTCATGCACGTACGCCGATTATTTCTACTCTTCACATGTCCATATTTAAGTATTTGATCGTGCCATGTCTTTCTCGGTCTTCCTCTTTTTTTGCACCCGTTAACTTTAGCATGGTAGATCCTTTTGGCCGTTCTTTCGCTGTCCATTCGCTCTACACGTCCAAACCAACGCAGCACCCCTTTCTTGATTATGTCGAAAATGTTGGCTCAGCCTTACACACTTCACGGATCTCGACCTTTGTGCACTTATCATACATCGTTTTACCTCACATTCAACATTTTTGACAGCATTCAACCTACTTTCATAATTGTTTTTTCAATCCCATACTTTGCTTCCTTACATTAGGGTATTGCAATATAATCTATTTAAGAAAAAACCTTGGAAGAAAGAGGGCATTATTGGAATTTTATTTCATGGAATCACGAAAAATGGCAATTTTTGACTTAAATAATGGACACTCGGATAGTTGTTGGAAATAGGAGGATTCTGTGTAAAGAAGAAGAAAAATGTAATTAGTTATAAGATTGTCTTTGAAAAAGGATATCTTAGGTTTTCGGATGGTACCTGCGTTAATTTACTTATAAGGATAACAGTATTATTTAATTCCTATATCGGCCTCGTAGTGTAGTGATCAACGTGTTTTTCTACCACGCAAGAGGTTTCGGGTTCGTTTACCGACGTGGTTGATATGAAATATTTATTTAAAAAGGTGTTTTTACTCTGTAATATTTCACAGTCCCTGGACTAGTACCTGAAGCGTCACACTGATCATCTAACCTCCATGTAACAAAAATGATCAAGATACGCTGCAATTGGTGTACCAATGCAGTACCCTATGCACCATTAGGTGCGGAAGGAGACTGATTATTATGATGAATCTATTTCTAACAGTTTAAAAGTGTATTCAGTACTTTATAAGCCCATTACCTCGCAAACCTTTGTTGAAAAACCATGTTTAACTGATTGAATATTTGTAATGTGAACATAACACCTTGTAGGCAGACCAGATAACTCTCAATAAGTACGACATACATAAACTAACGAACAGGAAAAAGTTTTTACATTTTCAAAGTTAGTAAGATGTGTTTCTAATTACGAATCCAAATGTTTACAGGATCTATTATTATAACTGTATATTATAACACTAAGACATATTGAGAAAAGTGTATTGAGTCAAAAAATTAATAATTACTAAAAAAAAAATGTATTATTACTGTCTGAAATAATGCAATTATCAGACTAACGCCCGAATACTTGAAAATATTGGTTTACAAACCACGCAGGGTGGATAAACTGACAAAGGAGACAATATTTTCTAATTAAAAACTGGTTTAGAAGTTGTACCGAGTTGTCTCAAAAACAGAAAACATTTCTCATGCCATCATTCGTAAGACACTTGGAATTTTAGTCCTAGTTCAACGGTGGTTAGATGGTAGGGAAAGGATAAGAAGTTATAATTTATTTAAGGGATTTATTCACCGCGGCAATCCGACAAGAAAGGTCGATGCTATCATTTAGGATTGTCCCTCACGCTGTGAAGGCAACCTGAGGTCCCGTGAGTCCTCAATAAAAAAAACACACCTCACAAAATAAACAGAAAAAATGACACTAATTCTTGATCGATTAACAAGGTTCTTTTTGTTTGTAATATAGGGGTACTTAATCCTAGAAATTTTTAGGAAGTTTTAAACCTAGATAAAAATCGACACTAAAAGACATGTTTAAGCCTAAGTCAATAATATCGAGTTCTTATAGAACAGAAAACAAAATATTTATTTTTTACTGTCAAATGAAGATACTTCGACTTTTGTAATTGAGATTTTTTTGTTCAATCAAATCCTATTGCGTTTTAAATTAATTTGATGTAAGTTTAAGATATATGTAATGATTATTTCAATAAACGTTGATAAATATATTTTATATAAGTTATTTATTGACAATTCTTGATGGAATTACATTGTAATGATATAATAACATACATTTAAATATAAGTTACAAATTTCAAATACTTGGTATGCTTTCACTTAATTGTTTAATTAATTAGCGCTTTCACCCTCTAACGGGTATCTTCAGACTGGTAAAAATTATCCAGTGTAAGGATGTATGTAAAACTTATTATTATCTTAAGTTAATTATTATTACAAATGAATATCTAACTGTATAGATGCCCATGATATCCTTGCTCAGATAAACCTAAATGTACCTCGCAGTAACTTAACAACGTAAAACTAACATCGGATTCTTTTCCCCTCTGCCAAGGCTCCTCAGAACAGTGAACGAAATCTCACTAAACGGTACTGTCGATGTGTTCCTACTGCCAGGACAGGCATTTAAGAAGCAAGCGGTGTTGTCTCTTCTGACTCGCGATGTCACACTTGCCATTTCCGCCTAGATTATGGTATATACATATCTTTTGTCAATTTAAGTAGATTTTAAGAATGTTTAGTTTAAGTACTACTCATTAATGCCAATCTATTAGGGTTTACTTAAGCCTGTTGATTGGCTTAAAAAAAAAAGTGAAGGTAGATTAAAAAAAGTACGTCGAAATAGATACAATACATAATATTAACATATTACAACAGAGATGAAGAACATTTTTGAGAAGAGAAAATGGAAGTCTAAGCATTTACAGGGCTTATGACATGTAATTAGCTGGTTTAAGTAGCCACTTTATACACTATGTAACATTCACCATTTAGCCCATATTTAAATATATATATTCCTTCAATTCTTTCATCTGTTGGTGTTTTTGAAGTTAAAGAGCCAAAACCTTTATTTATGGGGGTGAGATTCATCTGATTGAATTATTACCTACATACACTAGGCAACGCCTGAAATTTTTATTGTTTCTGTTTACCTGCGCTATTTTCATGTCAAGGTGGATTAAGAGTTTGTGAATCATAAGCAAAATCCTTAAAAATGTTATCAATTTATCGGCTACTTTCAGGCGAAAATCCAAATCCTCGATTCCAGGCAAGATCGGCATGTTTAGGTATTTAAAAGGTGGTTTTACACAAACATATTTATTTTTTCTGGACTGCAACCTGACGTGTAAACTTGATCACCTTTGTTTCTCGAAACAGATCGAGATACGCTGCATTTGATGTACGAATGCAGTGCCCTATGGATTGTCAGGTGCAGATACGGATATTATGATAATGCTAATATTGAAAGGAGACGATTCACATGATATGTAAGTAAGGTGATGAACGGAGTAGGTATAATTAGAACTATAACGATTAAATATTAAGTGTCTTTATCATGTGAATAGCGTGGAATTTCATGCCGATATGAAAGTTAATGACCTTGCCACGTTTATGAAGAATTTAAATACGTATAATTAGGTACCTACACTGGAACATAAAACATGGTGACTAAGCAAAGCCGATAATTTTCTAACGCTGGCCATATTTGTACTAAAGCTATGTAACATCCTAAGAGTTTTTCAAGCGCGATCTCCGTACCAGAATGTGCCCTTAGGGCAACATAACAGTTAACGGTTGTACGCCATAGATATCTATATTGCTTTTTCAATAACAATGTTGAACGATGTATTATTTAGATCAAACTGCAATTATCGCGATAAGCTTTTCTATGATTTATAAGGGGCCATAAAATATTGAAAAACACACCCAAAGTATTGTAGTCTACTGATTCATAAAATAAGATTTTAAGATTGCGGGGTAGATGCTTCATTGTATTCAAAATTTTGAAACTTCTAAAAAACCTGTTTCTATAAATACTAAAAATTGAGATATTTTGGAGATAGATTACGTTTTTTAAAAGTGAATATGGAACTCTAGGAGTTTAGGTATTTACAGCGCCTATGATCTGCCATAAGCGTTTTCAGTGTGGGTTATTTAGTCAAGTTTTTCAAGTGTCGGCTCACCGACAATAGATTGTTTGACGCCGTGTTCTAAGTTCCCAGTGCTTTTTTTAATACTAACGATAAATTAGCGAAAAATTGTTACTACCGTTACAAGCACCTAAATACGCGTTTAAATTATTATACGTGTAATTCGAATTGAACTCCAGAATTTGAATTTTATTTTATTTTTGGAAAACAAACAAATGAAAAATAATTTTAATAATTAACATATAATAACAAAAGCAGGTTTAATTTTTTTTACATACAAACGAAATAATTGCGTTCTTATGATTTTTCCAAATACTTCAATTTTGGCCCATTGTTTATTAGTCGTAAATAATCTTGTAAAATAAATGTAAATGCAATAGGTTGTGGTAGGGCGGGATTCGAACCTCAGACCTGTTGCCCCGGAGTCCGCGACAATACCCACGGGACCGTGACCCCTAGTCTGTAGTAAGCTAGGCTGTACATTAAAATACATGTACATAAAAATGCAAACGTACATACACACATTTGAACATCTTATGAAAATAATAATTAGCAAATATGTAAAGCGTCATTTTTTTTAATTCGCTAAAAAGGCCTTTAAAAATTGTGAACAAATGTTTAATAAGCGTATGTCAATGTTTTGCTGCCTGACATTTGTTTTGTTATAGGAAAATAGTGGGTTTTAGAAATATATGACATAAATGTTACACAACGCCTAAAGTGTAAAATATTCCGTGTCCAGGTGGATAAAAATACAGTTCTGTGAGTGAAATAGAACTAGAATCCCGAACGAGCGTTTGCGACTGGATGGCTACTCTCTGGTAAAACCCCTGAAAATGGAACTCGAGTGCGAATAAGTCGGCCTAGTAGTGTAGTGGTTGGCGCACTCGGCGGTTTAACATTGCGATATTTTACTGTCCTTGGACCGATTGATCACCTTACCTTCCAAGTAACAAAAATGGTCTTGATACGCTGCGATTGGAGTACCAAAGCAGTGCTCTATATACCACTGGGTGCTGATAGAGAAATGATGACCAGAGTGACCACTTTAAACGATCCAATAAATACTTCCTCTAACCTAGAAAAGTTCATTTGCTGAGAAATCCTCGTAAATTGTTAATGGACGAAGTTCACCTTCTATTTGACAATTTCAATACGATTACCGATATATCTTTAAACTATTCTGATCGTATCATTAGTATAAAGAAAATCGTGCCTGACTTACAGCAATAATTATTATTGGATGATAATTTAGTTGTTAATTTAAGTTGTATAATTTTTTTCTCGTAGGATTTATTTGTTTTCATATATAATTCTGGTACTAACGCAACGACAAAAAATGATTTTAAAACTAACGGGTGATAAAACTTCGCTACATTCCATGGTTCCAAACGCCCGCATTTACGTTAAGTAATGATCACCGCACTTCAATGCTACTGGAATATGTATTTATATACGTAATTTGTGACTGGGTGTATTTGTTTGCTTTAAATTATTATAAGTTTTGATTTCAGTTATTTATTGACAATTCTTGATGGGATTCCATTAAAATAATATAATAACTTATATATAAATATAAAAGTTATGATATTATCATTAATATGGCATCAAAGTATTTTAAAATTTAAACCGACACTACGTTTAAAGAACTCTTAGAAATTATAGATAAAATAAAATAAATTAGTGTCCCTTCAAACTCTTAACTTGCTTCATTGAATGTTATCAATCTTTTCGCTTATATTCCGACTGAATTTAAAAAATGCTTTTGACTTTTATTATGATCGAGAAAAATATAAGCCCAAATTTAAAAAAAACAAAATTTAAGACTTTTTATAAGTATTAACAATTTAAAACAGATGTGGAAAAAACCTTAAATAAGGGAATATGGAAGTCTAGGCATTTACTGGGCTTATGACCTGTCATTGGCTGGTTTTATTAGTATTATAAATATGTATAGATCAAAATTATTTTTAATTCAACCATGAAATTAATTAACAAATAAATGGACTTAGCTATGGGGGTCCAGTATCGCCAATTTGAGCTAATTTTTACATGGACGTTTTGGAAAAAAGAAATATGTTAACTTGGCTTATTTGACCACTTTTGTGTTATTACAATTATAGAAATAGGATGACATTTTTGTAATTTTTGATGGTTCAAAAGGCGTTTTAGATCCCATTTTTATTCAAATAAACTCTTTGGATAAAATCTATTCACAATAGAAATACTTAACAATAAATTATGTTTCAGTATTAATATACTTAATCTTAACAGATAGCCTACATTCAGCGATAACTTAATCCATAATTCTTCACGTCATCATATTTCTCACAAAATATCAATATTTCATTCCTAAATTCATTATTAAATGAACCAATGACGGCCAAATTTTTTTAAAAAGAACTTTATCGTATCAAAACAACAGCTCGTAACAATGACTACAAAGAATCCTTAGTAAATAATTTTATACTCAAAAAATAAAATTAAAATTTAATTTCTCAATCATGTGCAGAATGAGAATAAAAAATGGATAAAATTAAATAATATTAAAAATACTAGTAATAAAATCAAACAAGTATTACAAAAAAAAAACATTTTGTATCGTTTTATAAAAAAAAATATTTTGGCTAAACATTTATAATGGTCACTTCAACAAATTCGAAAACAGCGAAATATACCAATAAATATGTAATTGTCCCGGACAAAGCGGGAAAACATTTAAATTTAGACTGAAAGAAGGATTTAGAATAATTAATTGTATTTTCCAAATCAATATGGATATTGTGGAGAAATGGTTTTATGCATAAATTAAAAAAAAAACTAAAAAAAAATTCGTCGCTAAAAAAACGCAACATGTTTGGCCTTGACAGTTGTGACGTCAATATTCGTGACAATTTTCTAAACAAATTTGAATGGTCAGGAACAAGTAAACATAAATCATGACGTATTAGGGGCGTGGCCAAGGGAATGACCATTTTTGCGGGAGTTTAAAATTACAAATTTAAAAATATTTTTTGTGGTACTAATAATCAGCAAAAAAATCTTTTTTACAAGACAGTATTTCAAAGACCCTAATTATTTAAAAAAAATATTTTTAAAAACCTGGTATTTCCCTTTTAGTCTAACTGTGTTTTATTAAAATATGTTTTTTTCACGTTCGGCTTATTTTTTAAATGCACCTACACTTGAGATAATATTTAGTTTTATATAAGTTATCCTTTCACTGTATAATATTTACCAGTCTGAAGATGCTGATTTAAGCGTGAAAGCGCTAATTGGTCAAATAAATAAGTGGAAGTAAACTAAGTATTTTTAATTGGTAACATTCTTGTTGTAAGTTTCTTGACTATTATTACTTTGGATTCGTGTGATTTTTGTATGTTGGAAAAATGTTCATATAATTTAATGTAACAAGTCGTAAAAGCAGTTGACTACCACTATTTTCTTCCAACTTTCGCGTAAACTTGACAAAACCCCTCAAGAATGCATAGTCCATATTTTTATCTTCTGATTCAGTTTTCAGTACAAAACACTTCACCAAAAAGTAAAAATACAACGTTTACAACGTTTTACGTGTTATGAGCTGTCTCGGCACTTTTATCTGAAGTTTTTGACTTCACCTGTTAATTATTACTCGCGAGGCGCACGTATGCTTGAGTCATATTCGCTGTGCGGAAGCGAGATGAAATACCATGTCAGGTGATGGAGGAAGCGAGACGGGAGGGCGTAGGGCGGTAGCCGCGCAGAATTAGCGGCCGGCGCTGGCCGCTACACGTCACATGCGGGCGTTCCGAGTTCAATATTATCTTAGCACTTATGATCCCCTGGTAGCATTTCATCTTCATGCCTTTATCTATAGCCAGGCTCATTTTATTAAACTGATAACGAATATTCTGGTTTTTGTGCCAGGAAAGGTACTTAATTAACAGCTTTTTTTAAATAATATCGAACGCCTAAAATTTGACCTCGTTTTTTGCGTCAAGCCGTGTATTCATGAAAATAATCAATTTCAAACAACTGCTGATCCTCTAAAGAAAAATAATTTATTAATTCGTTACGACTTCTTTTTAAGATACAAATATATATATATATATATATTATAATGGTTCTTGTGTTAATACGTCAGGGTAGGTAAATAAATAATTAACAAATTATTTTTACATTTACTTTTTACGATAAATAATGATTTTTTCCCTCAAAAACTCTTTAGATTCTTATTTTAAAGCGATTTTTTTTTAGAAAAACAAATAATAAAGATTTTCATTGTTTAATCTTCTCGGTATCATTGACTATTTTTTAACCAAAAATGTTTATATTTTAAATCATTTTCACAGTTTTTAAATGCATTTAAGCAAAAGAAATCTCATCGAGAATTGTCAATAATAATAACATGAACCGAAATTGTTTAGATCATTGATCTATATTTGTGTCTAAAGTTGCACTGAAAAACTTTAATTTAAAAATAAGTTATATAATTTACATTGAAACACTAACTTTGTGGTTATTTATTATAATAAATTTAATAAAAACACCATTTTTTAAACCATTTATTTTTTCTACCGACTGGTTTCAAAGCTATGCAAGCTTCTTTATCGAGGTATACCTTACGAAGTTTATTTTGTTTCTGTATTTATTTATTCCGACAGTACATATATTACGTTTCCCAAACTCCATGAGACAAAAGGCTCTATGTTGAGTGAGAATACAACATAACGGAAAGTAGAAGCTATGTATAATGTCTATGTTAAATATACAAATTATCTGACAATTGCTGCGTTTTCATCGAAATCGCTTTATCTTTATTATTTCGATAAATCCTTTTTATCTCCTTTGACGAAAACGTCAAGTGTGCAACTGGTATTAAAAAGATCAGTCAAAAGGCACAACTGCATGTATGAATAACACACTATAATAACCTTAAATAAACTATTTAACACGATCTTCGAATCATCGAATTGGGATAATAATTACGGTTTAACTTTTGATAGGTACCGGACCCCAAACACCGCACGGCACGGGTTACGTAGAACGTTCTTGTTCTGCAATCAAAAGGTTAACAAAATAAATCATTTAAGATGCGAGAGTTTTTTTTAAAATCTTAATGCATTACTGATTGACAGTCTATTACGCTTATTACATTTAATGATGTTGCGATATTATACATCACATAAAAAATATTAATATTCAACTCGTGACTGAAGTCAAATGTTAGTTTAGTTAGACAATAATCTTCATTCAAGGATTCGACGAATAGGCATTAGTGCTAGTGGTGAGAATCTAGACTCTATCTGTAATAATATTATTATGGTTGTTTAATATGTTGTATATGCGTAATTTCTAAAAAAAATATATAAGGATAATGTGACATATAAAGGTAGTTATTACGAAATATGTGCAAAAAAAGATGTCTCTCAAAATCACATAAAGCAATAAGGGTTGGTGATTTTGATAAAATTATAAATAAACTTATCAATGAAACTTCTTGGTTTAGTTTTACTTTTTATTATTTTGACCAACGAGCGCTTTCGCCTAAGTAGGCATAATCAAGACTGGTGAATTGTTTACAACGTTCACAGTTTTTATACTATTCTTAACATAGTTTGGAGATAAGATCAAATAATTATTTTAACAGGGGACAGAAAACATAAATATTTATAACTAGTTTGCTAAACAGTTCATTTTTGGGAGTTTTGGACCAAAATTGGGATTGAACTTTTATTATTTAAAAGGTTGTCACCTTTTAAATCGCTCGTTGATCAAAATAATAAAATGTAAAAACTAAACCAAAAAGTTTCATTGGTAAGTTTATTTATAATTTTATCATAATTATTAAGTATGGAGTTTTATCAACAAAAAACAAGAATATTAATAAGGGTTGAGTTGATTCATTTCATTCATTCAAGTGTTTTGCGTAATAACTGAAATTCATTGATTTATTTTTTAACTTTAATAACAAACACTATTTAAATGTTGATTTTTTTCTTTTTAATTTTCCTAAAAAGTAACAAATTTTTCACTGAAATATTATATTCAATATTTCCAAGAAGATTAAGGTAAACAACTTGTTAAGAGACATGCAAAATAGCTTTATTTATAAGACATAAAGTAAATTGGGTAAATAATTTGTTTTGAAATAAAATATTTATTTTAAGTTAATTTAATGGTTATAATTGTATCATTTAAGGACTCATGTTAGGAGGTCGGAAATTTGCTGGCACAAATAAATTATCTATTTTGATTTCAACAAAATTCCGAATATTTAAGAAGGAAATTACCAATTACAACGCATATGCAGGGAACGGGCTTATGGCATTTTCTTCGATTTTCGGGATATTATCAATTTTACTCGCAAATGAGTGCTGTAGAATAGAATATTGAAAAGTACCAAAATATGTCTCTTTGTCTTATAAATTGTAGTAAATAAGTATGGGATCATTACTGGTAAAAAAAAAATAGTCAAAATGTGATGATTGCTCCAAAGAGATCATTTGAGTACGTTCAAATAAAGAGTTTTAAATAAATATATTTAAAGGTGACGTATTTATTGGACAAATAAAGTTTTGATTCCTCTTTTTGCTCTCCTGTAAAACTTGTTTTTATTTAATGATCTTGTCTTCATATTTATTTTATTTATTTATTTTATGTTTCTACTGTTGATTTCTTTCATGTACCTTAGATATTTTATAAATAAATTATATTTTACTAATCACAGCACAGGTAGCCGTAGCTAGGGTAATTGCCGAATTAAACAATTTATCAAATGACCCGTTTAATGGTGGGTCTCCTTACAAGTGGCGGGCACTTGTGTTAAATAACAGCGCCGGCCAATCATACATCATGACCTAACGAAACTAACCGCGAATATACCTCACGCTTACCTAACAATTTACATTACATGGCCCGTATTAACGGACACAGGTGATAAAAACTGCCGGTATTTCCGCCAGTCAATCAAAAGGTGCAACCAAAACCTCAGCCATTGTTCGTTTTCTTTGAAATTTTTCATCGGATGCCTTTGATTTACCCGTGCGGTAAATGGCTAACCCACACCAGACGCTTAAGACACGTGTGAGTTAAAACAATGGTCATACAATACGATTACCTTATTCTGCTCGAAAACCGATCACAGTCTATAAGACGTTCAATAATACGAGATAGATCTGATGTCTATACAGTGAATAGGAAGTTTTGATTTCATTCGATTTGGAAGGCATTTACAGGGTTAACGAGCTAGACAAATTTAATATTTTTCTTGGTTTTTTCTTTGAAAACCAGATACAAGAATCAATATAGATAGTATACGTACATGTATGTATTCTTTTGAATGTGGAATAACACACTGCATTTTTTTATTGCCAGTAAACAAGCACTTTTTTTTAAAGAAATAAATATTTGCGTTCTTTTAATATTTCAATTTTTGGGGCAACTTTCAACAAGTTAATAACCGACAGTTGGAAAATGGGAATTTAAGCCTTTGACCCGTGAGTCCACGACACTAGGCTCGGGAACACAACCCTTTCTTATTTTAAAGGTAAGTTTATTTTTTTGCAAAAGTGTGTAAAGCATGCGGCATAGGACCGTAGGTACTTACGCATATAATTGTTGAAAGGACCATGTTTTTTACTAATGTTTTGTAATATTTTCTATACTTAATTTCTCTATGATTGTTTACTAAATGATAAAAAAATGATAATTTTTTTATTCAACAAATACAAATCTCATAACAAATTCAATTAATACATTTGTTGTTAACCTCAAAAAATGTGTGTGGGTTTCATGAAAGCTTTGATAAATTAAGATTAATTTACTAAATTATGAACTTAATAAACTTATGAATGTTGTCGGTTTTTATCATAATGCAAGCCAACAAACTGAATAATTATTATTGTTTTTTAAAATCACGGTTGTAATAAATCGATCGCAAATATATCAATATATAAAATGAATAATTAATGGTTCATGATTTTAACATAGTACCTACATAATAGTTTAAAACTTTTGAGTACAATAAAACCATTGAAATAAAATTATGTTTGTCGATATAGTCGACATAATTAAATGATCTTAAAATAAGACAAAAAAACAATTTATTTATCTTGCATAAACTACAAAACTTGCATTTTAATCAAACGTTTATATTTTAACCAAAACCTTATAGTGCTATGCATTATGGGTCACTAGATTGGTACACCAATCGCGGCGAATCTTGATAATTTTTTTCTATACGAAGGCAAAATGATTACTGATCAAGCTTCAGCTCAGTACGCCCAGGGGGCATTTACAAGAAAGATATACATTAAATTTATGACAAAAAAAAAAAAATATATGATATATAAAAAGTACAGGCATATTGACAAATTATTGATATATGAAGGAGGGAAGGGATAAAACGAAATTGGAAAAGATGGAAATAAAAGCGGAAGAGAGATGGTTATAGTTGAATTTGATTCCGTGATTGCAAGAAAGAAGACAATACGTTATCTAAAAAATCAAGACTAGGGGATATTTTTAATTTATTTATATCTTTTCTCTTACAAACTATAATGTATAATAAAAATAATGTGACCTCACTGGGGTTATCCGTGCCGAGGACTTAACAATATATATTTTTTAATATTTTTTCATTTGAGAATAAACAAAGAAGACTAACTTAATAAACAGAGATAACTAACAAAATGTTCAGACAGTTTTAAACACTGCATATTTATGTTTATAGTTAATTTATGTACATCTGTATTATTTATATCACAAAACGCACAATGAAAGAACAAAATCAGGTCATTTGTAGGTAAACCTATGAATTCTTAGCAAGGCGGAGTGAAAATCATAATATTAGGTATGCGTGCGTGTGCACAAAAGTATTTTTGCCTTTGTTTTGATCGTATTTCTTTTTAAATATTTCATTTTTCTTACAAAATTTGAGTTTGTCCGAAGGTTTGAAGATAAAATACTGGATTACACCCCCTCGGGAGTCATAAGATTAACAAACTACAACAGGGATGGAGAATACCTTAGAAAAGGGAATATGGAAGTCTAGGCATCTACAGAGCTTATGACCTGTCATTGGCTAAGTTAAGTGAAATGGTGAATGTTACACAGTGTGTAAAGTGGCCACTTAAACCAGCCAATGACAGATCATAAGCCCTGTAGATGCCTAGACTTAAATATTCCATTTTCTAGGTATTCTCCATCCCTGTTGTAATTTGTTTATTCAATTTTTCGCTTATTTTTTTCCTTTTATTTATTTTAATCGCAAACTGTGGATATTTTTATAATATTTCTGACCCAATCATACATTTGTATGTAGCCGTGAAAGTAATTTTTATTGTTTCAAAAATAAATAAATTTGATTAAGATATGCAGATATTAACCAACATCGGTAAATCTCCTACTGTCTCATTATAATACATGTCCAAAAATACAGTTAGAATACTTTATATTGCGCTCTCGGTGGCGCCAATAGTTCCATAGACTAACAGAATCACTGTGATGCTCTTAGAATGCCCAGTAATTATAACCGCCAGTTTGATAGACGGGGAAGGTGAGATGAGGTTGACAGTAGATGAAGAGGGACGGGGTTATCAGCCTTCACACAATACAGTCTCAAGTGCTATTCATATAGATATACACGTACACACATGAATGTAAAATGTATAGGTATTTGAAAACGAATATACAATAGACCCAACAACTACTCACTAAGTGAATTTCAAAATGTAACGCTACCCGCTTGATGGAATATTCGAGTTAACAATTTATTTGCTCGTATAATCATCATCTTTCCCCTATCTACACGCGATGATGCATAGAGCATCGGTACACCAAATTCAGTGTAACTTGTCCATCTGTTACATAAAGGTAAGACGATCAGCTAACAATTCTGCTGCCAGTCGAGTCAGTGAAATATTGCAGCTTGCCCCCCACGTGCCGCACACCGCATCTTAGGACTTGAGTCTCCTTGGCGGTGGCCACATACACGGTTTTTCAGGACCAGACCGCGAAACTTCAGAGGAAAATTCCTCATAGTAAACTGTAAAAAAATCCTGATAATTTTTTTCCAAACAGCCATTTTTATTTTTCGAAATAATTCGATCGGATTAATCTCTTTACAACAATAAAGGTTTCAGCTCTTTACTTCACTAAAATCAACAGATGGAAGAATTGAAGAAACAAGGACAAGAAACAGATTTATTTAATACATCCATGGAGCGCAGCATTGTTCCGAGAGCCATAAAAAAAGCAAATGTAACTCCACTTTTAAAAAATTCCCAACTAGATGTGGAAGATCTTTCCAGTTTTCGCCCTATTTCAAATCTTCCCATCGTATCAAAAATACTAGAAAAAATAGTTTCTCACAGGCTCGTTAACTATATCGAGCGGAATTCTTTATTTTCGGTAAGGCAATCGGCATACCGACGTTTTCATTCCACGGAGACGGGAGTGATAAGAGTACTGTCTGACATTATAACGTCGGTGGACTCTGGTAATCTGGTGTTGATGGCTCTTCTGGACATGAGTGCTGCATTTGATACTGTAGACCATAATATTTTGCTTGAACGTCTGGAGAAAACTTATGGTATCCGTGATCAGGCACATATGTGGTTCAGTTCATATCTTAATAAAAGAGAATATGCAGTCGTGTTCCAGGGTAAAAGCTCAACCAACTTTCGGGTGTCTACAGGAGTGCCTCAAGGGTCAGTACTCGGACCACTTCTCTATCTCCTTTACACTAAAGATATAGAGAACATTATCAAAGAATGTGGATTGTGGTCGCACTGCTATGCAGATGATACGCAGATTTATTTTTATTGCAAACCAGGCGAGAGAAGTGTGCTTGTCAATTTAATTGATGGATGCATCAAGAAAATAGGAAACTGGATGGCTGAAAACAGACTAACATTAAACCCATCAAAAACTGAACAACTGTGGGTGGCTTCAGCCAGACGACAGAATTTGATCCAGGATACGGCTCTACCCAATGTAGGGAGTGCCGTTCTACCCACCGTTAAACTACTGGGAGTTTTACTCAATTCTGACCTATCTCTTGACGCTCAAATTAGTAGAACGATAAGTTCATGCTTTTACCAGCTGAGACAAATTAAATGCATACGCAAAAATTTGCCGGTTGATGCCGCCCGTCAATTAATAAATGCGTTTGTAGTGTCTAGAGTCGATTATTGTAATGGTATCTATGCAGGTCTACCAATGAACAAAATGACTCGCCTACAATCTGTATTGAATGCCGCAGCGAGACTTATTTTCGGAATCTCTAAGTTCAGTCATATCACTCCACTACTTCGGGAACTACACTGGCTACGTTTTCCACAGAGGGTCGAATACAAACTCTGTTGGCTTATGTATAAGTCACTGCACAACTCGGCTCCGGAATATCTAAGGGAACTATGCATTCCAGATGAACTAGCTGACAGGCGTCTCACGCTTAGATCAGCTACGTCTACGGCGAGAGGAAAAGTTATTATACCTCTACGCAAACAGCGCACTAAATTTGGTGAGCGCGCATTTGCGGTCGCAGGCCCTATGGCATGGAATGCTCTCCCAGCAGAGGTGCGAGGCTGTGAAAGTGAAGTGATGTTTCGGAAAAAACTTAAAACCCACTTGTTCTCTAAATCATTTGAATAAATCCGTAGCACGTGACAACAAAATGAATTGTTTTAATCAAATTACAAATTTAAAGCTTCAATTAAATTAACTTAACAGTAGAATCACCATGTAAAGCGCCCTTGAGGTATTTTATTACGAAAATGGCGCTATATAAGTTATCCACAATAAATAAATAAATAAGGATGTTCAAACAGAAGCAAACTGGTGAATGTTACACTGTGTGTAAAGTGGCCTCTTAAATTAGCCAACGACAGGTCATTAGTCCTGAAAATTCCTAGACTTTCTTACTACTATTTACTATTTCTTTCTCTAAAATGTTATCTATCCCTTTTGTAATTTGTTACACTTCCTATTGTTAAAAACTTTTGCAATTTTTATATGCCTGATTTAGATACTTCCAAATCGATACTTTCGTTTATTCTTAGAACGATCTCATTTTATACCATTGTGTTGATATACTCCTATAAGAAATATATTGAAATTTATAATCCTGTACATAAAAGTTATGTATGCAGTACACACCTCTTATTTACTGTATGTATTGTTGTTTATAAATAATTTATTTGGTCCGAATGAATGAGTAGATTTTTGAAATAAAATAATAAAACACCCACACACCTCTATTAAACTGTTATTGTTACTCAAGTTTCAATTTAAATAAATCAAATTGTCTGATGAAATGCGATGGTTTTTTCTTTTTTATTTCCCGAGGAAATATTTCATCAGCCATGAATAAAGGTTTATAACAATTTCCTGTTTGATGTAAATAAAATAAAATATAAAATAAAACGCAAAAAAAAAATGCGTTTTATTTTTTAAATTTGTAAATCTGGTTGTTTTTTTATGGACGATTTGTGTTTCTAATCTTAATCAACTAGGAGTACATTGTTTCAAAGAAAGAAAAAACTTGAGAGACATATATTTTTTTATTTTTAAAACACAGAAGTTTGGGGAAAAAATATCAAAGCCAGCATGAACATGATCACAATACCAGAAAAAAGGCAGTAAAAAAATACAATGAAATGGGAAAAAAACATTTATGAAGAAGAATATCGAAATGTGTTAACCAACTTATAAATAAATAAATATATATTGTTATTATTAGAGCACACAAAAAAATATGTTTAAGTGTGCCCTATTTCAAGATTCAAAATTAAATAAATAAATTTAAAATCGGGTTGTGGTCCTGTGGCTAGTGTCTCGGACTTATGGACCAAAGGTCCGTGGTTCGAATCCTACTCTACCCCAACTTGATTCCCATTTTCTAATAGTGAGTTATATACAACATGTTGAAAATGGCCCTCAAAATTAAACATTTGGGTAAATCATAAGAATGCAAATTTCCTTTTTACCAAAAAAATAAATAAAAAATTAACTAGCATTAATGATTTAGATATAAATATTAATATTTTTTTAAATTTTTATTTGCGTTATTAAATTAATTGATCAAAAGTATAAACGTGTATTTAAAGTAGTCACCGGAGAGTAATTTTTATAAAAAAGTTATAAAAATATCTGTATTTTTATAAGCTTAGAACTTAGAACCAATCACAAGCTTACCGATATTAGTTATAACACTGTAAGGGTATGGCACACTTGAAAAGGACAAGTTTTGCAGCAAAGTGGCTCTGGTACAAAAACCAAGCATCATTACTTAAGTCTATGTACAATATGTAGCATTGAACCCCGTAGACATGGCGGTAGTACCCTTTGATGGATGAGACCTTATCTAAGCAAAGTCCTTAGCTCAGTTATAAAGCCAATTAAAAACCCATAAATTTTAATCCTACATAGAACGTGTGATTTTAATTAATTGTTTCTGCCAAGAAAAAGTGTAATATTTTTTTTTGTTCATCTGAAGGTAACTTTGAAGTAAATACTAGTGAAAGTATTTTAAAACAACAAATTGTATTTTGATTTAAATCAATAATTATTTTTTGTCTGTTTCACGGGTGACAGTTAAAATACTAAAGACATTTGATTTCTATGCTGCACAAAACTTCTATTAAAAATGATTACGACAGTTAATCGATAGAAATATTAACTTTCTTGAATTGATTTAAAATAAAACACATTGGAATTTTTACCATGCAAGAGTTTTATATACAATAACACTACTCGTTTCAGGTATTCTGAATTACCCATCAAGATGAAAGTTTATTTTTTCACCTGATGATGTGTAATTTATAAAACCTGAAACTAGCAGTTTTATTATATATTAAACTTTTGTGTGCTAAATATTACAAAGTGTTTTATTTTAAATAAACTCAAACTGTTTTTCCACAAAGAAAATGCTGAAACCTTAAATAATATAAGCTTTCTTATTGCAATTTCGTAAACAAATGTATGGTGTAGTGATTTAATTTTTATGCACAATTTGGGGGTGCGGGATTAACGTAGGAGGCGTTTAGTGATGTTCATGTGCTCCACTCACGAGCGGATGTGTTAAAGAAGAAATATGAAACTTGCGGTGTATAACCACCAATACAACACATATTTCACGCCCACCCAACCAGGAATCGAACCCCGAACTTCAAGCATGGTAGACGAGCGCACTAACCACTACACTACGAACCGGACTCAGAATTTTTACCTGAAAGCAGCCATCCAGTCGAAATCACTCTTTTTCGACTCGATGGCTGGTATCCACCATTAGGTGCGGGTAAGCGAATGATGATGATAAGATTATTGTTTAAAAAAAAAAAACTGTTATGCTTTAAGACTAATGAATTTGGTTTAATTGGTTTATATTTATTTATCTATTTATACTTTTACAATGTTTGAATTCTTTTTTTAAAACAGAATAATGTTCCTCACTGGGGTGTCCCGTGCCGAGAGAAACATTTTGCAGTAAGTAAAAAATGCCTTAAAGTTGTTATTCAACAAAGTTAAATAATTATAAAATCAAAACGTAATTAATCTAATTAACCTAATTATCATTAACATAATAAGCAATATAAACTAAAGTGATCATAAAAAACATAACCCATTTATTTAGACCTGTAGACCAAACCCATATAAACCCGTACCGATGTTTCAAAAGCTTTACTTCGAACTGAAAACTTGACTAGTGGCCTCAATGTTGCGCGTCTCTGACTAGGTCTAGAGTCTGGAGTTTAAAGTTGTACTCAGCCTTGGCGTGATAAATCGTGTAATTCTTGTGGGTTTTATTACGATTTGCTATTGTTAGTAAGGAAAGAATTGTATCCTTCCCAACGTACGCCCGGAGATAACAAAAAGCCAAGAATGCCTGTAGTAGTTGCCTCGGCAACAGGCGTGTACTGGAAAATCACCGCCTCATCAAGAAAATATTCCTTTTTATAGTTTGAGCTTTGATTACTCCATGAGGCTCTCGTTACTCATTGGGATTAATGTTGCTGTTGATAAAAGTTCTTTAACTCGCAACGATAACATTTTTTTTCTACTTCAATCAGAACCAAATTATTCAGAATACCTTCTTTGCATGTTTCTGTATGGGTACCAATAATAATATAACTTTTAAAATATCCGGTAAGTTTATCACTATTCAAGTAAGTTTGTTAAAAAGCATAAAGAAATCCTTTTTTAAATTAAGAGTCTGAAAATAACAACTAATCAGATTGGTACGATTCGACGTTTTATTTGTCATAATATCTGGAACCTTATTATCAATGGCCATCTTCAGTCGTCTAAAAAGTAAAGTCAAATTTTTAATACGTAAAAATAAAAGAATCTTCGTCAGATTCTTGTGGTTGAATATGTGGATTATTATTAATCAATTAATATTTAAATCGGTTTGTGGTCCCGTGGCTAGTGTTGCGGACGTACGTATCAGAGGTCCGAAGTTCAAATTCTACTCTGATCTAACTTGATTCCCATTTTCTATTGGTGAGTTATTAACAACTCATTGAAAATGGCCCCAAAATCGAAATATTTGGGTTAATAATAAAAACACAAACATTTCTTTAATTCTAAAAAAAAAATCAATGAAAATTTGATTTTACGTTGTAGACAATTAAAGATACCACCGTTGACATTCCACTTTATTACGGACCATGGACCGGATTACAATTTATAATGGGAAGTTCACAAAATCATTCGCAATTGTCTTTAAAATAAAAATAATTTTATGAAAGAAAATGTGTAAGATAAAGAGTTTACGTAATTTCGTCGGTAACGTGTAATTAAACATGTATCAAAAAAATGTATGTATATTTAATTTTTCATTCAGAAAATTGGATTTTACTTTGTAGACAACTAAATAAAACTTTTTTTACGAGCCCTTGGATGGAGGGGTAAATAAACGATTTTTTTATAATATATCTATAAATCTACAAATTAAAACCGTTTATTTAATTTGAAGCACTTCTTTTTCACACAAAACAAACGTGTAATAATATAATTACCAACGTAAAAAATATAAATACAATCAAATATTAAATAAAATATTTCGTTTTTTTGTTTTGGTTCAAATATGCATATTTAAGACAAAATAATTAGGAATTCTCATACTAAAAAAGATAAAATAAGCTTAACAAGTACTCGAAGACAGAAAATATACCGGACGAACTGGAATTTTTAGTGTTGCGTGCTTATGGTCTGGTGCGTTGATGTCTTTTCTTAAAGGATGGCACCAATTGTTAAGCTTCATTGAAATTGGTAATCGTTTACATACATTTTGCATTATGTTAACTGCTAAGTAAGGCTTGTAAACTTTAATATTATGTACATACTAAGGAAAAACCTTAAACACTTGTGTAGTCATTGTATATAACTAAGAAAAAAAAATTTTTATACGTTAGTCAAAATAACTCTACCAGGATACACAATATTCACATATTTTAAATATCAACGCTAACAGTTAAGTTGTTGAGGGATTGAAATTCAGTAGAGAAGAATTTGTCATTTAAAGCGTATTTTTAAAAAATATAATTAATTCCTACATATTATACGAAACATACGAATACCAACATGATAGGTATCAACTAAAAGTAAGAAAAACATCATTATTATTGATCAGCATCACTAGAAATAAAATGAGTTTAATTATAAACATCAATTAAGGATACCGCCCGCGCCCAGGCGCGTGCGGTGTACCAGTACAGTAAATAAAATAATAGTATGAAAAAAATGACTCGCCTACAATCAATACAAATATTGAATGCCGCAGCGAGACTTATTTTCGGAATCTCTAAGCCCAGTCATATCAATCCACTATTTCGGGAACTACACTGGCTACGTTTTCCACAGAGGGTCGAATACAAACTCTGTTGGCTTATGTATAAGTCACTGCACAACTCTGCTCCGGAATATCTAAGGGAACTATGCATTTCAGATGAACTAGCTGACAGGCGTCTCACGCTTAGATCAGCTACGTCTACGGCGAGAGGAAAAGTTATTATACCTCTACGCAAACAGCGCACTAAATTTAGTGAACGCGCATTTGCGGTCGAAGCCCCTATGGCATGGAATGCTCTCCCAGCAGAGAAGAAAAACTTAAAACCCACTTGTTCTCTAAATCATTTGAATAAATCCGTAGCACGTGACAATTAAATAAATGTTTTAATTAAATAACAAATTTAAAAGCTTTAATTAAATTAATTTAAGAATTGAATCACCATGTAAAGCGTCCTTGAGGTATTTTTTTTACGAAAATGGCGCTATATAAGTTATCCATAATAATAATAATAATAATAATAATTAGTAAAAAAAGCCAACACGTCTTGCCAGAAGGCCTTAACAAATTTTCGATTTAGTAGTTTTATATTACTATCTCTTCTCTTACAGGCGTCAACATCCGGAGCAGTAATAAGCCGTTGTGTAAAAACTGTAAAAAATCGCACAAAAATAGACGTTTTACAAAGAATGGTAATTTAATAAAAAATATATTGTTGACAACAAGACCTTCATTGATTACGATAATTATAACATAGATTTTATAGTATCAACAAAATGTTACGAGGTAGAGAAATAAAAATGTAAGCTTTAAAATAAATCGACAATAGTAAATAATACGGAGAAACGCAAGTTTATTTTAAAAATAAAATCTGTTTCTGTTGAATTTTGTGTATTATTTCTACTTTTCACTATTTTATTTTTATTATTTCATCAGTAAATAAATAAAATAAAATAAAATAAGCTTTATTTACACTCAGAATTAAACCAGATTGAAAGTGAGCAAGGCCACATTGGCTGTGAAAGGTTATTCTGCTATTGTTTAAGCTTTACTGCAAATGTAAGGGAATTCTTTTTACTTTTTACTAAAGCAAGGTATTCACGGATGCTTTTATCATAAAATAAAATATTAAATTCGGACATTCAGAAGCTGCCAAGATTTTATTTGTTTGCTCCCTTACTTTGAGAGTGTTTGACGTTGTGGATCGAGATTTAAAACCTAAATATTTAAAAAGACATGACCTATTCCAATTTTTTATCATCAGTTTGCATCTTGTTAATAAGATAATGTTATACTTTTAGCTGTAGAAATAAAAGACGAGTGATACTTTAATCCACAAATTTAGAATATCCGGTGACCGGTTTCATCGCTTTTGCGACATCTTCAAGACTAGTATCTTTATTAAGGAGTTCAATATATTTATGCAAAACAGAGGTTACTCTGTTTTGTATAAATATATCGTCTTTAAATTTACTTTAATATAATTTGGAATTATCTATCCTTACCTTTGTATTGTATAAATATATTGAACTCCTTAATAAAGATACTAGTCTTGAAGATGTCGCGAAAGCGATGAAACCGGTCACTGTTTATAATAAATTTGTGGATTAAAATAGCCCACTTTTTTTTTATTTCTATAATAATTTACAACGAACTTCCATCAAGAATTTTAACTTACACACTTAAATGTTTGAAACTTTTTGTTTTACTCACTGAAATATATGTGTTTTTATCGTCAGGAAATATACTAATGCACTTAGAATTACTCGGATCACTATTTATAGCATGAAATATTGAGAGAAAACTAACTTACTGATTTAGATGCTCATGTTGAATTTCTGAGATGCTAGATGAAACTTGTCTCACATGCGTTATAATTCATCTTTTGATGATTCTGTCCTATATGCATGTGATAATATGTGAAGTTAATGATCATATCTCCCTTAGTCCTAGATTTGTCACATCTTTTATTCTTGAAAGCGTTTTTATTGATTTATTTTGATTGTTTAAAAAACTAATATTTGGTAAAAAAAAACAGTCATCTGCGTGGGAATGATCTGCATAACGAAGCCTAAGATCCTTCGATTTAAGAACTTTTTCTCGGTCTCGATGTGAAAAATAAAATGGGGATGATTTTCGTTTTGGCTTTCGATAAGTAAAACCACAGCCACCCTGTGGCCTATAGTCTATGTGATTGACACTTGAGGTCACTACGTATTTCTTGTAGCTGATTACCATGCGGTACGCGTACTCCGCCGAAGTTATACAATGCATCAAGTTTCGCAACTTCATCCGAATCAAGACTTATTATTCACGCAGTTCTCGCACTAATAGATCAATGATCATTTTTAACAATGAACAATAAATAACGAATAATTTATGTCCCCGATTTAAATGTAATTAAATGTTATCACAAGAATGGTCACAAGTAAAAAAGATTTGAACACTAAATTTTCAAACAAAAGCTTGTGAGAATATTGCACATGTTTCAGTTCAGTTAAGTGCCAAAAACATCGACTTTAATTATAATAAATCTACAAACATTTATGAACTAATGAGATATACTTTTTGGCGTTTGTATTTTTTTTTTGCATGACAGGCCAGGAGCCTCAATTACAGAAGTAAAATATGGCACTGATATGTTTGTTTGTTTATTAATTATATTTTAAAATTACGGTTGTTTTGATATTTGATGTCGATGTGCAACGGAACATGTTTATTAAAAATATAGATTTTATGAATATATTCGAACAAATTATTGGCTTATTGATAGTTAATTTTATATATTTTTTTAAAGGTTCTTGTGTATTCTGAATATCCGATTTAAAAAGAATGTCCTACCTAAATTTCACCGCAGTGAAACAATTGCACGATATTATGGTTAACAAATAAAAAAAAACGGAATTATTATACACAAATTAGTATTTGATTTGTATAATAAAATTTGTATTTTCACCGTCATTTTTTTTTTACTATTTCCTTTTTCCTCGCATTATATTAAATTCAGATTATTGAACGGTTTAAATATTTTTTTTATGAGAAAACTGTCTCTTAAGTATAATGAATTTACATTTTGAAGTTTTGATAGAAACAATTAAGTTTGTATAAAACTTTATATAAATTGATTCGCAAGACAAAATAGCAAAGTTAATTCAAGTTGAATAATGGAAATATATGAGATTTTTGTAATGCTTGCTGGAGCTTTCGGAATGATTCTGCAATAGAATAGAGTACATTTTTCCGTGATCCGCCAAGTCGTGATCAATATTTATCTTCTACATTAAACTGTGCCATCTGTTCATTCTGCGGTTAGATAATTAAATCTCGCGACAAGTAAATTTATAACTATTAACAATTTAAAATAACTTAATGATAACTTTCTTCTGACAAACGTAATGGCTGTCAATTAATATGCCCGATATATTTATGATCCGTTCCGACCGCAAATTGATAAGGAATTTCATTCAAATATACCTACTTAGGTAACCACATTTGCACTACAACTGCCTTAAGGTTCTTTATTCGGGTACCATTATGCCTACATTAAATAAAACAAAAGACTACTTAGCTATTTATATAAATATAAGATAATCCAAAAACTTTCGATGGTTGTAAAATTCAATATATTCGGTATGTATAGAATGTACCTATTCCATCGAAAAATATATAAATGTAAGACATATTTCAGGTAGGTATTTTTATGGCAAATATTAAAAATAACACGTAAAGTTAGACGTACTATCAGAGTCAAACACTATACAGATTTTTTTTTCAGAATAAAATTTTTGACTTTATTTGAATTTTAAAAGTTACTTCAACATACAAAACGTACTAATGTACTATATATATATATATATTTCATGTCTCATGCCATGTAAAACGACTTGCAAATTTATTATATTTGAATATGAAAAACTCTCATCCGCATTATTTTAAGTAATTAGACATTCATTCCATTCATATTTTGATCTATTTGAGTAGTTAAGTATTTTTTTATTGTACTACAACACATTACATACATGTACTAAGTACAAAGACACAGCTTATAGTGACACAACCAAAAACCATCCATGCTTGTGGATTTGCTCTGACTCACTGGAAAATCCGCATTAAGTCGAGGCATAAGCAAATTGTTTAGCGCCTTAGCACTGCTCGCTTAAGAAATTGCCGCTGATTGAATTATTAGTGCTGTAATTCCCATTTAGTATTTGAATGTTGTTCCAGGTTGGTGAAAACATCAAAATATATTATGTTATTATGACACTATCAAAATGTAAAACAACACACAAGTCGTATTAAGTGTTTTAGTCTGCTAAATCAGTTGTATGATGTAGTAACGTGTCAAAAAATTGTTAAACAAACAAAACATTAAAAGATTCACAGGGATCGATTTTTTTATGGAAAATAACAAAATTTTAAATCGGAAAACACGTGAATATTAAAGGCTGTACTTCGTTTTGCATAAACTTCGAAATATTTAATGTATTTTTTTATCTTCAGTATAAACAATACTTTAGTATGTACATGTATGTCAAAACATTAAATACAAATAAAATCGGGTACATATTATAAATATGTTCATCGAATAAAATTAACCATTTCTTGAGTTCCATAAAATAATATACGCGAACATTTCGGAGCATTCTGGAAAAGTTCATAATATTTAGCTGTGAGCGAGGTAAGAGAAATGAATAGATTGTCAGTGTTAGTTAAGAACAGGCTACCCTCTCAGTTGGGAGTCCTCTTGTGTTGCTTCCAATGCAATAAAGCCGATGTTTGTATGGAATTCGATTAGCTCCGAGCCAACTAAGAATGGTAAATATGAACCTTAAAATGTTTTATTTTATCTCTGGGGATATTTTTATAACATAATGCATTCAATTTTATTTATGTGATAATCTTTACGATAAAAAATGTTGAATTCAAAGTCAAGTAAGCGTAGGAGGTAAGTCATTTTCCCACTCAGAAAAATAAATTAAAACGGAAGATAAATCTTACGATAGAAACGTATTGTAAGTTATTTGAAATGTAATTTGTTAAATACACGCTTATCTCATATCACACAAATATACACGGGTAATACTTTTACGATTTTCACAAAGGAACGGAATACTTGTTTTGTATCCAAAACATTGCGAACAAGCCATAAAAAAAAGAATTCTTAATGTTCGAATAATGTATCTCGGCACATAAAAAACGCGCAGCACGTGAAGCCGATTCTTAATACATGATATTTGAATAAGATACATATCTCCGGTATGTCTCGAATAAAAAATCTGACCCCACCTGTTTAGGACAGAGATATATCACCCTGTACATTTATTCTAAAGATCGATCGATCACGCAATACCCTTACTCTACTCTGGAAATGTATGACAAACTTTTATAAATGTGCGGCAGAACATGTAGTAGAATGATTTATTTCCATCTTCTAGGCCGGCTTGGTAATATAATATAGATAATACTTACTCAGACAACAAATCCTTAAGTAGGATTAATTCTGGAAATGTTTTAAATTAATCAGGTATATTCCAGATGAGTTTAATTTTATTTTTAAACATATATCTGACACTCGCGCTGATCTGATTTATTGTAAGGTCGTTACCTGTACCGCGTGATTAATTGAAATTTTTGTTAAATCATCTCGTACCTCTCGGTAATTCGTGTCGCAGAGTTCACCTTGCAGGCTCCATTTGTTTCTCAAGTAGCAATAAAACTCTCATTGTTACTTTTCGCCACAATAGATCCAGGTTTTTATGAATGTGTATTATTAATGAAGTTCGCGGCTTGTCTTCATAAATTAAAAATCACAAGAGCGCCTCTCATCAGTGGTGTCTGAAAGATCATCGAAGGAGACATGAACAATGAGACCCGTCCAGGTATGCTGAGATCTCTCTGGGTATACAGGGTCGGCTCAGGGTTCTCTAGACTCCCCCGACTGGATCCAATACACTGTTCCTTGTCAGTTCACTTTACTGCGATACACCAACTCGTAAATCGAAATGCATCGATGATTAAAGAACACGCAATCGATAAATGTACCGACATTCTTCTCAAACTAACAATAACCACACTCGTCATATTGTCAAGCACGAACGTATCAATAATGTTTTGAATCCAATTAATTCCCGAGTAGCAAAGAATATTTGACTTTATGTATTTTTTATGTTTTACAACATTTCTATCTAAATTTCTTTAGAAACTTTTTCTGATTATCTTCGGCATAAATAATAAGAAACACTATCTCAAGTTAAACTCAAATTACTACGCAAATTTACCGAGAAAAAAATCTCAGTGAAGAAACCTGACTGAGAAACATGAAAAAACGACCAGGAAAATTAAACATTCGAGAATGATTAAAAATTACATTATATTGTACGTAACAATAGAGGAACGTATTGAATGTCTACACCCTTAAGGTTGTGTTCGGTAGTTTCCAAGCTAGGAGCTATGCTGGTATAGCGGCCCTGGTTAGATATGGCGGGGACCATCACTCTCTCACAGGGCACAAAAGAGACCTTTGGAATATCTTAATCTACCGTGGAGTTGGATGGCGGACGGCAGCACCAACTGTAGGTCGATGCTTTGTAAAGGAAAACGAAACTTCATTTGGCGATTTCCTACGACGAACGGATGCTCCGTTTGGAGAATTCTTCGGATATAAAGGGCGCCGACCTAAACAGTAATAAAATTTCAAAAGTAACAATGAACGGATCTCTGAGATTTTTTACGCGTTCTTTTCAACACGAAATTTGACGTTAAACCCGAGCATAATACGAATCTTAACTAATTAATAATATCAGTTAATCTCTAACAGCGTTAAGTATAGAAACGAGTATTTTAATTTTTAGTAAGCTGTTCGTTAGTTGAAATTCGTAATAAAATAATTATTTAAAACACGTCGCTTTCAATAAACAGACACGTTTGGAATAAACAGGTTGTACGAATGTTGCTTTGTTTCTTGCTTCGAAGGAAATGTGACACATTTATAATTTTTCCTCCAAAGTTTGGGAACGGAAACCTGTCCAGGTAGATATCGCACGGCAGGGGGTGTCCGTTCTTCACCCTCCGCGCTCCTCACCCCTCGCCTACTCGGTCCATCTGCCATCAAAATTCAAATACCACAACCCGACATCAAAGCCAACCTTCAAAAGACCGTGAAAATATAACGAATAAATTTTCTCCTAGCATCTAGCGTATTATGTATATTATTCTTCGATCCGGGTTTTTAAATGCCTCTCACATTATTTTTATGTCAAGTAAAATCCTATGTAACACTACCATTAGTAAGACGATATGTGTAGATAATATGGTACAATGTTCGAAAGCGTCTAATTTATTTTATTATTCCGAGTTTTAAAATCAATATCCTTTGGCCAACGTAACACTTGACTAATGAACATGTTCGCATATGTATCGCCAGTTAAGAAGAGATTATGTAATTGTTCAGATTCGAATTCAGAGATAATTTTTATCATTAAGAAGATTTATTTTTGGAGCGAATCAATAACAATTTTTCGTTTCAGTGGCATATCATTTTTCCTCATAGAGATATTAATCAAAGCAGCGCTTTCGAGTGGCCGCTTTTTTTTAGTTGAGACGATGTCTGCTGATGAATAACATATGTCACGAGTCCATTGTTCTAGAAGGATGAGTGACGCGACAAAAAATCTTAGATCTAGCGAAGAAGAATCACGAAACGTTATTGACGAATGAACTCTGCGTCCGGAGAGAGAAATACTGGGCAGAAAACGAGTCCTGACAACACGGAAAAGATTTTTACCTTCGAGCACTAACGTGGACTAGAAAGAATCGTGTTCTCGTTGCCGGTTCGAGCTTTTGTTAGTAAAAATTAATTAGTGAAACGTTTAAAAACTATGTGTGGTATGAGACTCGCCTGAGTGATCCGAATGTAGGTACCATAGTTCTAGGAATTTTTTGACGTTCCGGTTACAAGTACTTCAAGTTCTTAAAGCACAAGACGTACATAAAAAAAAACATAAATATTGATAGGTAGATGTTAATTTTGAAAACGCGTGTATTAATAATTCGGTGATTTTACTGTCTCGATAGTCTATTAATAATTACCGGTCTATTGCCGTCAAAACAAGAGATCATATAGGAAAGGCTGATGGCGTCCATCGGCTAAATGCCCTTTTATAAGGCCCGGCCCATTGTGCCGTGGGTTGATTATTCGGAATGGGTCCTTCACTGGCTAGAAGATAGTTTATGTGGCACTAGATACGAGATGTTTGGCCCCTCGGTATCCCGCTGAGTCGAACCCCGCGGAGTGAAACATTCGAGCCGATACCGAGTCTGATGGGATCCACCTCTCGGTTTCCTCGGCAAATCAATATTAGGGAAATTCGTTGCATTAATCAAACGAATTATTATTACCTACAACTCTCTTAAAGACGAACATTAAAAGGTTCACTTTATCTTTTTAAGCTCTTCTCCTGAAGATGTTTTTTTTTTGTATTCATAGCCGTAACTTCGTTTGATATACACGTAAATAAAACCATAAATGTACAACAAGCTCATTCACTTTAAATTTTTGATATTGTTAGATCTGTAAAAGTTATTTTTTGTTTTTAATTCTCACTTATCTTTATTTATTTATTGTGGATAACTTATATAGCGCCATTTTCGTAATAAAATACCTCAAGGGCGCTTTACATGGTGATTCTATTGTTAAGTTAATTTAATTGAAGCTTTAAATTTGTAATTTAATTAAAATAATTTATTTTGTTGTCACGTGCTACGGATTTATTCAAATGATTTAGAGAACAAGTGGGTTTTAAGTTTTTTCCGAAACATCACTTCACTTTCACAGTCTCGCACCTCTGCTGGGAGAGCATTCCATGCCATAGGGCCTGCGACCGCAAATGCGCGCTCACCAAATTTAGTGCGCTGTTTGCGTAGAGGTATAATAACTTTTCCTCTCGCCGTAGACGTAGCTGATCTAAGCGTGAGACGCCTGTCAGCTAGTTCATCTGGAATGCATAGTTCCCTTAGATATTCCGGAGCCGAGTTGTGCAGTGACTTATACATAAGCCAACAGAGTTTGTATTCGACCCTCTGTGGAAAACGTAGCCAGTGTAGTTCCCGAAGTAGTGGAGTGATATGACTGAACTTAGAGATTCCGAAAATAAGTCTCGCTGCGGCATTCAATACAGATTGTAGGCGAGTCATTTTGTTCATTGGTAGACCTGCATAGATACCATTACAATAATCGACTCTAGACACTACAAACGCATTTATTAATTGACGGGCGGCATCAACCGGCAAATTTTTGCGTATGCATTTAATTTGTCTCAGCTGGTAGAAGCATGAACTTATCGTTCTACTAATTTGAGCGTCAAGAGATAGGTCAGAATTGAGTAAAACTCCCAGTAGTTTAACGGTGGGTAAAACGGCACTCCCTACATTGGGTAGAGCCGTATCCTGGATCAAATTCTGTCGTCTGGCTGAAGCCACCCACAGTTGTTCAGTTTTTGATGGGTTTAATGTTAGTCTGTTTTCAGCCATCCAGTTTCCTATTTTCTTGATGCATCCATCAATTAAATTGACAAGCACACTTCTCTCGCCTGGTTTGCAATAAAAATAAATCTGCGTATCATCTGCATAGCAGTGCGACCACAATCCACATTCTTTGATAATGTTCTCTATATCTTTAGTGTAAAGGAGATAGAGAAGTGGTCCGAGTACTGACCCTTGAGGCACTCCTGTAGACACCCGAAAGTTGGTTGAGCTTTTACCCTGGAACACGACTGCATATTCTCTTTTATTAAGATATGAACTGAACCACATATGTGCTCGTATGTATAATATACGAAAATCCGTAATTTGTACAAGTCAAAATTTAAGATTTCCCACAAACAATCACGCCGTTTCCCTTTATGGGTAGGCAGAGAGAATAGAACGCCACATCACTCAATCTTTGCATACATACCTAAGTATCTCGGCATTCATGCATCTTCTCGAGCACGCGCGCCGATTATTCCCACTTTTGACATGTTTATCTTCAAGTATTCGTTGGATTTGATCATGCCATGTCGTTCTCGGTCTTTCTCGATTTTTGCAGCTATCAATATTCGCATCGTCCATTCGCTCTACATATTCACAACCCAACGCGGAACTCCACGAATGAAGTTGATTTTATCCATAATGCCTATCTTGCCAATGCACGGATCTCGACATTAGCTGAACTTTTTTTCAAAGAAAAAAAAAAAAGTATTAGCGTTCTTACAATTATTTACCCAAATTTTCAAATTTAGGTGGCCATTTTCAACGAGTTGTAAATAACGCACTATTAGAACATGGAAATCACGTTGCGGTAGAGTGGGATTCGAACCTCGGAATTTTAATCCGCGAGGCCGCAACACTAGCCACGGGACTACAATCCGATTAAAAACTTAAATAATGTATTAAATGTATCTGCGCGATGGCAGACACGAGTAACTCAAATAGTACCTAGTAATATTTGAAAAAAACGAACCTACTGAAATATTTTATATTTTATTTTTGTATATACTATTCATAGGTACGTACATATTGCAAATTTTATTTTCCCCATTATTATATCATAAATTATCTCTTGTCATTTTTTAAAATAGTTTAACGGTACTGTTTTTAATATTTCTGTAAAAGCCTTTCAGGCGTAGCTATTTTTTAACAAAAAAGTACTTAGATCTAATTCCAAATGATCTAAATTCCAAAATTTCCTCCTGTCATTACCCTTCGCAAACCGCTATCTGACCCCAGGCCCGGGCACGACGTGTACCGCGCAAAGCAGAAACATACAAATATTTCCATTCAAACTTCTAAATTGCTGCCTTTTTGTTACCTGAAATAAAATGTCTTACGTAATTTGAGTACTGAGTACAAACTGCTTTATTTAAATGGAGCAAAAAGTACGAAGCGTCGCGTCGTTATAAACTGATTAACGTATAAATAAAACATAATGAATTATTAAATTATGATGAATAAAACAAGCCGATTATGTTAAGTTATAAACTCCACTTTTTAGTAATAGTTTGAATCAATATTATATTCTTAATGTAATTGTCTAGTCCCAACACTGATGGATTTGAAACATGGAACTGAAAGAGGAAGGGTGAAAGCTGCGATCTCCTAGATATACAAACAAACAAACAATCAAGCAGTTTCCCCGTATAGGTAGGCAGAGAGGATAGAACGCCTATCTATCTATCTTGGCATACAGATCTCGCTTATTCTACATTCATACATCTTCTCATGCACGTGCGCCGATTATTCTTACTTTTAGCATGTCCATCCAGTGTTTGTTGGATTTGTTCATGCTATGTCTGTCAAGGTATTCTTCTATTTCTGCATCCATCAAAATTAGCATTCTTAGTATTTTTAGCCGTTCTTTCGCTGTCCATTCGCTCTACATAAGGCTCCACCAACGCAGAGCTCCTTTCTTGATTTGTCGATAATGCATATATCAGCCTTACATAATGTTCGGATCTTAACATTTGTGCATCTATCGTATATAGTTTTATCACAAATTTTCCTGAGAGATCGCATTTCAACAGCATTTAGCCTAATTTCATCCCTGTTTTTCCAAGTTCATACTTCGCTCCCATACATCAGGGTCGGGACCAGGAATCCGTTGTGAACTGCTAATTTTGCCTCTTGCGACAAACATTTATTTGCCAAGGTTGATTTAAGTGCACCTTTTACTCTGTTCCCGGCACTCACCCTCCTTTCAATATCTTCTCTTGGTTCAAAATCTTCTCCTTATATTGCTTTTGCAAATTTTAAAGATTACTTGCTATACTTGTTATTCCTTCTTTATTTTTTCTTTTTTCTCTGCTGCATTGGCATGTTTTTATACTTTTAAACTACTTTTAATTACTTATATTATATATGTTAATAAAATCAATATATTGCTGCTCTTACTATAATGTGTCATTAATTTTGAAGATTTTTTTATAAATTGACCTAAATTTACTGTCTTATATTTCACTTAAAGATTCTTCTCATCGTTTCTTTGAATCCCTTAAAATAAATATGTGTATATTTATGTTTTTCCTTTTTTTTTTTTTGAGACGAGGACGACCAAGGAAGACGTGGCATGATCAGATAAACCAAAATCTTAAGTCTGGTCATGTCAAAAGCAGACAGAACCGAAGGGCATGTATGACAAGATGTATGAATGTGGAAGAAGCTAGGAATGTATGCCAGGATAGACGTGTGTGGCGGTTCATTCTCTCTGCCTACCCCTATGGAAAAATGGCGTGATGATAGTAGTAGTAGTTCAATTTAAAAAATCATTAAATTACTGCTGCAATGATTTATTTTTTAACTTATTTAATTTAATCCTGTTTATTGTATTCTATATGCTCATTTTCTATACCTTCGCTTGATATTGATTTTTCGTGATTCTTACTGGGGCGAAATATACAGGGTGTTCTTTAAACTCTGTCACGTCCGAAACCACAATGACCAGTATGGGCAAGAAGACATATTCGCATATTTAAAAAAATATTTAGAACGAAGAAATTTTGTGAAAATGAAATACTAAAAAGAACAAATGGTTGCTTACTTCTGCAGAGGAGAAGCGAGGGGGGCGCGGCCGCGCGGTTAACGGTGTGTCAAACTCCCCCCTCCTCGTTTCACCCCTGCAGCAGTAAGCAACAATTTGTTTTTTTAATATTTAATTTTTTGAAATTTTATTCGTTCTAAAAAAGTATTTTAATGTACCAATATGTCTTCTTGTTCATACTGATCATCGTGGTTTCGGATGTGACAGAGTTAAAGGACACCTGTATAATAAAGAAATGATAAGGCCTGAAATCGAACACATATTTTTGCATTAATTTTACTGAGGGAATATCACCAGTCGTAATTTAATTTAAATTAGAATTCACATAACAATTGAAAATAACGTGTCGTCATAAAACCATATTTCATTCCATTTAAAAATTACGTACATGATTGACGGTTACCTTGTCTTTAACACTTGTTAAATTCAAGGTATCCCATTTCAAAAACATAAATTAATAATAATTATGAACCCACATCCTACATAATTATATGAATAAGAATCCTAATGGTTATCTCTTTATCTGCCATAAATTATTTTTTCATCTTATTTGTCAAATAAAAGAATAATAAAAATATTTATTTTCTCAAAATTTTCAAATATTTATTCTTAATAGTGACATTCATAATAACAATACGAGTGACTCCAAAAACTTACATTTCACAAAGTTTTTTTTGACGAAATTTGGTAAAAAGTCATCATCATTAACTCTACACATAAAAATCCCTGCCTTAAAACAGATTGTACCTAGTTAGGCAGACTTCATATATTATACATTATTTTGAAAATAAAACTTTGTTATTAGTGATGTAATTAATTTTAAAATACTTGGTACAAATCCACTTATTTATTTTGACCGATTTTGACTAGTCTGAAGATGCCTATTAGAGGGTGAAAGCGCTAATTGGTCAAAATAAATAAGTGGAAGTGTACCAAGTATTTTTTAAATAATATTTAAATGTAAGTCATTACATCATTACAATGGAATTCCATCTAGAATTGTCAATAAATAATTTAAATTTTAAATTTTTTTTATAAGTGTTACACAATTTTATTCTTTTACAAGAACACAACTATATTAAAACATTTAAGTTTGTAAGTGAAAATTCTTGATGGAAGTTCATTGTAGTTTATTATATAAATAAAACACGAGTGATACTTTATTTAATTTACTTACATATAACTCTGAATTATCTATCCTTACCTCTGTTTTGTATAAATACATTTAACTTTTTAATAAAGATACCAGTCTCGAAGATGTCGCGAAAGCGATGAAACCGGTCACTGGATATTCCAAATTTGTGGATTAAAGTATCACTCGTGTTTTATTTATATAACAACTATATTAGTTTTATATCACCCGTCCATAGGAGGAGTGCTCTCCCGAAACTATAGTTGTGTTCTTGTAAAAGAATAAAGTTGTGTAACACTAATAACAAAGTTTTATTTTCATAATAATTTATAATGAAGTGTTACGAAGTGAATGCCGATTCAATTAAAAATATTGCATATATTATAATCAGAGAAATATACTACCAAAAATACATGATAGATAAAGGAATTGTTATATTATCAATGAACGTATTTACAATATAAGAAGTTTTTAAAAATTAGCGTGGATGAAAAAATAAAATACGCTATGTGTATGATGGAGTAGTGCGACGTTTTATTTTTTTGATTGTATCTTTGAAAAAAGGTGACGTTATGATCATCCGTTAATTTGGATAAAGCAAAAATGGTTCAAAACTTTAACAAATTATTTAAAATGTAACAATAGTGTACGAGTGTTTCAAATAAACCATCCGTTTCCCGGTAGGTGTAAGCAGAGAGAATGGAACGCCACTTTACTTTGTATTTGCATACAGACCTCACTTCCCTTTGTTGATGCATGCTGATTATTTTGACTTCCGACGCCAACCATGCAAGAGGTCTCGGGTTCAATTTATTTATTTATTCATTCAAAACTACACTAGTTTAAATATTAATGAACTTATTAAGGCTTTTTAGGCTATAACCGTGTCAAGCCATAATAAATAACAATAGAAATTAATTAGATTAAATTATATTGACATGTGATGCAATAGAATAACAATCTAGAGAAAAAAAGGTATAAGTAACAAATAATAAAATTCCAAAGAATACAATGCAAAAAAGATAATCAGAAATAATTTTGAAAATATAATTTATACAAATTAAGATTCACACATAATCAAATATACAAAATTCCCAACATGGTTGATATAAAATATTTATTTCAGATGGTGTTTTTACACTAGAATATTTCATAGTCTCTAGACTGGTAACTAAAGCGTAAGACTGATGAAGACCTTCATAAAACAATAATGATCGAGATACGCTGCGATTGGTGTAACGATGCAGTGCCCTATGCACCATCAGGTGCGGAAAGGGAGTGATGATGACGATGTATTTGTACCACGTCTTTTTCTGTCTTTCTCGTTTTCTGGATCCATCAACATTTGCATCGGTAATCCTTTTACCCATTCTTTCGCTGTCCATTCGCTCTTTATGTCCAAACTAATACAGCATTTATAAATTTTATCAATAATGCTTGTCTTAACCAAATGCAGGGATCTCGACTAGAGATGTGAAGCCGGTAGTATACCATTGGTAGGTTATTGTAAGAAACGTGTTCTACAGTATAATACGATAAAATACGGTAGTTTTCGGTAGAAAACGTTTTTTCGAATGAAATGGTTTTATAATCACTTGATTAGTAATATTTGATTATAAGGCCTGTATCATACCATTAATATTTTATATTAAGAAACTTTTTATGTGTAAGAAACAGTATAATACGTTAGAATACGGTATTTTTCTACAGTTTTCATAGGAAACATTTTATTTTTTAAAATGGCCGTTAAATCACTTTATTAGTAATATTTCATTATTTTCGTCCATGGCACTCTGCCTCATTTCAGTTCATAAGGCACCATTTAATATTTTTATGATTTCACCCTTCTTACGTAAATTTTCCGTAGGAAGCCGTACTGTCACGAAATATAAAATAATTCATTAATAAACTACTACGGCGGCAAAGGGCTCAAAATGAAATAAAAATAATAAAATCACGGTAAAAAGGTATTTATTTTATCAATATATTTAATATTTTTTACCTTAAAAATAAACTATTTAAACTACGGTAGGAAACGGTAGACTACCGGTATACTACTGAGCGATTTGGTAGACTGCGGTGTTTTTACAACTCTCAGCTCGACATTTGTGTTTACCAAATTAATATTCAAAGTACAATTTTATCCTTAAGCCTTTTAATATAATTATTTTATTTACAGTCCATTGGTACAGCTCGAAAAAATAACAAATTTAAATAATAATAATTTAAAGCAGATATTACGGATACGTAGGTACATACTTTTATGATTAATTTGTTGGTATGGTTAATTTAGTTACTTTGGCCCTTTTAGGGATCTCAATGAAATGTGTAAAAGAGAGCGTAAATCATGACAGAGGGTTTCTAGAAATTTCGAACGAGTTAGATTTTATGGTCTATAAATCACGCTGGTCAGGCCTTGTAATAACTGGATACCTTTATTTATTCACTATTAATATCGTAAGGGATCCCCGCATCCGTCATGTTTTATGTATAACTTTATCAGAGTGATAAAACAAACGTTAAATTTCTTTTCTTTTAAACTCCCTTACAAAATGTAGGTACAATAGAGACGTTTTTGTATGTGCCGATATCGATAAAGGGGGCTACGGTCGGCGTCGATGTAAAAGTCAAACATTTTTTAAAAATGGAAATGTGAAATAAACAAAATAAGGAGACGAATATTTATAGATTTTCTCGTCTCTTTGTCAAGAGACTAATTACATTTACATGCAAATCCCACTTTACACAATTCGCCCAGAAACACAAACTCTTACTTTACATAAAGACTTATGTACACTATTTTTATTTATCTTTTATCTATATACATATTATATGAGAGGCAATGTTCGTATTTGTGTCCTCGATAGACTGAATAACTACTGGACCGATTTACCGCAGTTTTTACCAAAATGATGAGCTTTGCCATGGGTTTAATCTGTTCGGTAGAAAAAAAGTTAGGAGCGTAAATGTTTTATTCATCAATCACGAGACTACATTCTCCTCGAATGCAAATACTAAAAAATTGAGTGGATGTTATTTAAAAAAAAAAATTATTTGAATGTTTACAAACAACATCCGTTTATCGTTATAAAGTAAAGTTTTGTAGGTATACTAAATGTTTAATCTTTGGAGGAAACGCGGTCTGCCATTTTTTTTATACAAACATATTTACGTATTTTCTCCCTGAATTATGGATGAGAACAGAGATTTTTTTGCACACTTTAGGTATTTACCGCGTGTGTATGGCTTTGTTCTTATTTTTTGTAAATTGTTTATTATGGAGACTAGAACCATCGAAAATCCCGTAAGAATGCCCAGTTTCATCCACAGTCTTCGGCCGCACGGTATACAAGTACGATAATTATTTTTAAAAATGCAAGGAGTACCGATACAGAAATTTTTACTCTGATGTTCTAAAAACTAACAAAATAGGTTCAGTTTCGAAATGCGGAAAACGGGACAACGAAACGTCGATTTTGTGTATTTTAGTTACGACATAAAAGGTTCAACATGCAGTGGTCTTTCTCGCACAGTATCGGGGAGACATCTGCAAGACAGTGGCGGAAAAATAATATTTAAATACCTTTTTGAAATTTTTCAAAATTCCTTGACACAGCATATCCTCACAATTTATGTCATCCAAACTACAAAAATCAAACTTTCGATTGTGTTCATTTAATATATATCCGACTTCATAGTCAAATCTAGCAATAGCAAAGCATTGCCGGGTTCAGCTCGTTAATTTAAAAATAAAACTTCATTTTCAAATTATACCTTGAAAAACGTGTAGTTCCGAAACAGGTAGGTGATTAAATTAATCGTAAGTGGTTAAAAACAAAATGTTAATTATCTATTAAATTAAACACTGTCATAAAATGACATGAATTTATTTTGAAGCACTACTTTATTTATCATCATCATAATTTCCCTTTTCCAACACACCAGTTGCAGCGTGTCTTGATAATTTTTGTTACATGAAGATGATCAGTCTTACGCTTCAGGTGCCAATCCTGGAACTATGAAATATTCTAGCGTAAAAACAACGTTTTAATTCAATATTTCATGTCTAGTTTGTCGGGAATCGAACCCGAGACCTCTTGCGTGGTAAGCAAACGCGCTGACCACTACACCACGACCGACATGTTTTCATATATTATTTTAATTCACTAGTTCATAACTATACCCGTCGATGGAAAGACCAGTGCTTCCCTAAGAATCCTTCAAAATAAATTTAAGTGGTCTCAAAACAAAGAGTTTAGTAAATTTATTTTACAGACTATTTAATTATCCGTATTGTTTTCTGCTAGATGTTGTTTACATAACTATTTATAAAATTGACGATGCAAATATTTATGGAAGTTAACATTAAATAATTATGACATGCCATGAAAATTCGAAACTATTTGATGTTAATTATCTAATTAGCCTCTGATTTAAAAGAAAACATTCAAAATATTTTACAATTTACCTACCGTGAAATTTTAACTGGCGGTAATCGCTACTAAATAAAAATGTGGTTATTATCTCTCTTTTGAAGTGAAGCTGACGTTCAACTAACAGTGGGAGAAATGCTAAATACCGCGTGAGATAATTATGTAATTTAATTAAGTACAATTAAAAGTATATTAAGTTAAATAACACGTTAAATATTTTAATATTAATATTGTTTCTCTTTAGGTACATTGTTCCAGCGTCGCAATAGATTTTGACATTTCAATGGTTTAGTTCTGTATCCGGGTGGATGAAGATTACAGTTTATGTGTGGAATAGAATTAGTACCTTTGACGAGTGTTTCCGATACAATAGCTATTCTCTGATTAAAATTCTGAA
Organism: Micrasema longulum; assembly: GCF_059751315.1. Taxonomy (NCBI): domain Eukaryota; kingdom Metazoa; phylum Arthropoda; class Insecta; order Trichoptera; family Brachycentridae; genus Micrasema; species Micrasema longulum. The sequence continues at coordinate 212,842 of NW_028278052.1, read as the reverse complement.
GATTGAGTGACGATTAGTGAGGGTACTACTCGCAAACCCGGCAAAATCCAAAATTTAAAAAAGGGAGATATTAATTGAAACATATTCAGAATACATTTTTTTTACAATCATTTTATTGTCGTTAAAAATACGGCTTAATTTGTAAGACTGGACTTATAAATTATCGGCTTTGTTGCAAACATAGCAACCTCTACTTGAGTATTGCAAAGTTGGTAATGTATAATTTTTTTTTTTTTATTCCACTACTGTTTCTTGACATAATCATGATTATGTCATCACTGCTTACGTATAAAATATTAACTGATTATGATAAAAAAAAAAGTTTGAAAAAAATAGTTAAAGTTAAGTATTGTTTCAGTTTTTTGTGATTTTCTCAAAATAAAGAAGGATAGATTTTATATACACTGTTTCATGGCCAGACTGCAAAATTATCATATATAAGTATCATTCCTCATGGGAAACTTTAAAATAAATCCTGATGATTCTTTTCAAAGACTCTTTTTTTAGAGATTTTATTATTTCAATAATATTTTAAGTATGTCCAAATGTTTACAGACTTTGACGTATACCTCCCAGTGGAGGGAAGAAATCCCTATGGTGGAAATCCAACCAGTCTGCAAGCATTTAGATATACTCAAAACATTGTTGAATTAACTACCTGGTAAAATAATAAAAGTATTTTATTATCTTACCAGGAAAAAGGAAAATTGGAATTTTATAAGGAAAATTGTTTTCAGGCGTTGCCAAGTGGGTAAATTGGTTTAGCCGGATGAATCTCACCCAGATGATAAAATATTCAGCTCTTTTACTCCACAAAAGTCAACAGATGGAAGAGTTGAGCAAATGTGGATGTTCAAACATAGGCAGAATGGTGAATGTTACACAGTGTGTGAAGTGGCCACTTAAACCAGCCAACAACATGTCATAAACCCCGTAAATGCCTGGACTTCCACATTTCCCTCTCAAAAATGTTTTCCCTCTCTGTTGCAACAAACTTTTTGTATTTTTTAAAAATTGAAAATGCAGCAAATCTTTCTCGGGACTTCCTTCCACTAACCTCCTAATTTGACCAACGAAGCAATACGCACTGGAGCGGACAAGGGAAGCGGCTGGCTAGAGGAGGGGGGGAGGGGTTTGTGGAAGGGATGCTATTCAGGAAATTAAGGATTTACTCAAGTATCTATGGTAACTATGCACCCCAGGCGAACTATATATTCCGAGACAAATATAATTCCTTTTAGTATTTTACCTTCATATGAAATAACTAACACTTTTTTACAAATATTGCAACATAAATTAAACTCAAATTTAGCGCTTACTTTTAACAGTGATATACATAACCATCGCACACGATCTCATAACTGTCTACATTTACCCCCTGTACACTCCTCTAAATTCGGATTGAGGTCACTCCTCTACATTGCCTCTACTCAATATAACCTCCTGCCTATTCACCTTAAATCAATGTCTTACCAGTCTACGAATGGAAATCAAATAACACCAAAAAATCATTTCCTCAAATTATTTCTCGATAACCCTTGACCTATGTAATTTAATGTTAAATAATATATTATAATTTGTTTTTAAAAAGGTCTCCGAGATATGTCCGTTTTAATTATGTTCAACTAAATGTATTTTTATTTTTATCTGATAATCTTTAATTGTATCAATCCCAGAATGAGTTTGCTAACTCATGGGAATACAATTGTTTTTTGTACATTTTTGTATTTTGGAATAAAAATAAATAAAAACTAGCTTACAGGCGAGTTACGCTTAGATCAGCTACGTCTATGGCGAGAGGAAAGGTTATGATACCTTTACGCAAACAGCGCACTAAATTCGGTGAACGCGCATTTGCGGTCGCAGGCCCCATGGCATGGAATGCTCTCCCAGCAAGGGTGCGAGGCAGTGAGAGTGAAGTGGTGTTTTAGAAAAAACTTAAAACCACTTTTTCTCTAAATCATTTGAATAAATCAGTAGCAAGTTTTAACAAAATAAATTGTTTTACTCAAATTACAAATTTAAAAGTTTAAATTAAATTTATCTTTCTATAGAATCACTTTGTAACGGAAACGATCTAATTACAACGCGCACTGTATTTAGTGTACGAGTGGGTCGATGGAATTTTATTTCTTTATTTAAATGTTACAATTGTATAATGTATCTTAGTGTTGATAAATTAAAAAAATAAAATAAAAGCAGTAACGTGCGAAAGATTAGTTCGCTGCGTATGCTTTGAATTCATCTGTCTATAAAGTTGCCTGAGTACTATGGCCCTTATTTATAAACCTGGTATAAAGTTACGCCTAGGCATAGTTGTAAAATAAGGATAGGAATATCATTTTTAATCTACCACTATAATAAGGATGGTTTTCCCATCCGTGGTCTACCACTACACCTGAGCATAACTTTATACCAAGTTTATGAGAAAGGCCCTAGGTATGAGAAGAAGCATGAGCTAACATATTCAATCACACAACCCTCTTATTGCTACTGAACATGCGAACCCTGTCGGTCATGGTCCGAAAAATGCCTACCTTAATTTGTGACTTGTAAAAACGTGATTGATAAACTTTACATTGTATTGTAATAAATAACCATTGCACCATAATTTGTCTGGTCACTGCTCTGATTCAGACTCGAGACTTTAATTCAGATTTTTATATACAGCAATATCTACCAGAGTTCATACCATGGGAAGTATGTATATTTGTACGAAAATATGAAGAACCTTCGTTAAACATGTTTGTTATTTTGGAAATATGATGATTCGATTTTCGATACGAAAGATTCGATTTTACTTTAAAGACAATTCCCATTATAATCGGGGCCTACAGGTCTTTTAAAAAATATATTTTTTATTTTAAAAATGAAATATTATAGATATTAAACAAAACTTCATCAATTTATTTCCATCGTGACTAATTCTGAATAACATTAGGGTTATTATCTTAAAAATGACCACAAAAATATGAAGAATTCTCAGATTATCAATCCCTTTTTGGATATATGGCGTCAGAAGGATATTATATAATTCTTTTCCTATGACTGACTGTAAAGTTCTTTTAAGACGGCCATTTTATCGTGTGCGTAGGTAGACGGCAGACACAAAGCCTCTTTGGTATTTAAGAGATAAATCCTAGAAACAAAAATGAATTGTCACAATACTATGTGCTCTTGGGAATAGCGACACAATAGTAAATCCCTGTCACTAATCCACTAAGTGCTCTTTATGAGAACAGTCAGTAGAAAAGTAAAAATTGCACGGGAAAAATAAAATAAATAAGTTTTTATACATCGGTAAAATAAAAGATTAGGTGGAATTAAAAAAATATATATCATATATATGTATAACTGCGCAGATTATGTACATTTGCAAATTTGTGTAACTGTAAAAGCTCTCTGATAGCGTTTAAATAAATAATTTTCTCAATAAATTGGATATTTTTATGTTATCTTAAACCAATTGAAGCCACCATAAAATAAAAGATGATCGGTGACATAAGAGCATGTAGGTAAAAAAAATAAGATTAATATAACGATATTGTTTGAATAAAATGAAATAGCGCTACATATTAAATAAACGTGTTTTTTGAAGTCGCATCATCGTATTTACTCAAATTAAATTAAGTGGTAATTACCCAATTGCGGATTGAATCTTGTCACTTTTCACAAATATTTGAGATAAACACAAACAGAAACCTCAATTTATTTTTGTCATTATTTAACACAACGGTGATTAAGATCACTTCAAGATTAACTTGCAGAAAAGTTGTTGATATTTTAGATCTAAATTTGGTTTAACATAGAGGGAAAACATTTCTAAAAGGGAATATAGAAGTCTAAGCATTTACAGGGTTTATGACCTGTCATTGGCTGGTTCAACTTGTCGGCAAACATGTAAACGTACTCAAAACATTGTTGAATAAACTAACTGGTAAAAGAAGAAGTTGAAAAATTGTTTTCAAGCGTTGCCTAGTAGGTCAATTGGTTCAGCCGGATGCACCCCACCCACATGATTAAGGTTTCGGCTCTTTTACTTCACAAAAGTCAACAGATGGAAGAGTTGAGGAAATTTGCACGTTTCAACTTAGGCAAAATGGTGAATGTTACACAGTTTGTAAAGTGGCCACTTAAACCAGCCAGTAACAGATCATAAGCCCTGTAAATGCCTAGACTTCCATATGCACTTTTCAAAAATGTTTTCCCTCTCTGATGCAATAAATTTAGATGCAGACAACTCCCAAGATATTGTTGGTTTATATTTTATTTAAACATTTGTGTTTGTTTGATTGCGATAAAATATCATGAGGAAAATCACTATCCATGTTTATAAAGTTCCCATATAAAGTTAAACATTAAGTGTGTTTTAAAATCATGGATGGTAAATCACACCGGATAACGTTAAAATAAATTGAAAGTCCTAAGTTAGAAAATACCCAAGTTTTCTTGTACAGAGTAACCCGAGCCTAATAAAATCTAGGTTTCCACAATAAAATGGTGTATCATTTGCTTTTAAGAACGGTAAATTATCAAAATAATGTTCAGCAATAAAATGCAAAACGTAATGGAAAACTGCGCCCAGAATCCAACGAAACTAATAGCAGTATCAATGCATCCCTTATCTTTGTGCAGAACATCGTGCTATCGAGATCACGTAAAGAAGTTTAAATTATGTTCGGGCTATTTGCATCCACCGAAGAGAAAAATTGACACTTTTACCATATCGCATAATTTACACACAATCATCGACGAGGAACTTTATTATTTAGTGCCATGTCACTAATGTTCCATGTTTTAACAATGAAGATCAGACTTCAAGGCCTGGATAATCGAATCAAATTTCACCCGAAGTAAATTTCTTCTTAGTAGAAATGCGCATTTCTGATTAAAAATTTTCTAGGGTTACAGAAAAATTATTACGCAGTGGCATTATTTTCCTTACGACGAAGAAAATTTATTGTCGGAGCGATCCGCGTAGGCTTGACGGGGCGATTGCGCCACGGGGGAACCGACACCAAACTTGTATTTCAACATTCCGTCCGGACTTCGCTTAGACTTCATTAAATCAAATGAAATGGAAAGCCTTATGGCACCGAGTAAAAAATACCTGTCGTAAGTATTGAAAAAGCGATGACAGAGGGCGATTGGACCACACCCATTTACAGAAAAATTAATCTAAGCTTTCCGGTGTACCCATTTATTGACCTGACATAGATACAGTATTTGTGCCAGACCGCTCCAGGTATAAAGGCGGGTAAAAAAATCGCTACACGTGTAAAAAGAGACGTATTTTTTTCGGTTTGCTTCTGGATACTGATAAGAAACCAATATTTTTTTCTAAAAAGCCTTTTACTTTACACGCACGGGTGAGCAAATTATCTTAATACGTCAAATCTTAAATACGCCTTTTGCCGTCAGTCAGAACGCACGCATGTAACTGCATTTGACTGTCTTTGACAGCAACATCGTATCCTAGAATAAACTTACACAAACGTTAATACCTACGTTCTAACTCGACAGTTCAGACATGAAAATATTTCCATAAGCTGTATTTAACATTTCATTATTCACATAACGGAAAATTAAACGTACTGACAAGATTAACGAGAAATAATATAAAATCATCGCAACCTATACTCGCGTGCGTGATCTTTCAGCGACGAGTTATTATCTATAATGTATGTATTTACAACATATTCTGATGGTTTAATACATTTTTAAGTTTTTAAAATGATTTTTATTGTTTTTGAGATTTATTGAGGACAGATTTAGATAGACTGGTACTACTTACATGTCTATTAAAAATGTAGATTTTATTCAAAATATAGTTGTACCTATTTTATTTGTTACTCATAAGCACCCCTTTAAAAAATCAGAAGCTCAAAAGAAAATTTTGTGCCACCCTGTAAGATATAGGGAATTCATAACGTATTTGTTATTTTTTCTTTTTTTTATTTTCTTTTATTTAGGAAACATACAGTACAGTTACATAGTTTTATATTTTACACGGTTAGACCTAACTCTAATGGGCCAGTGAAGTTTCCATATTTTAATGTAATTTAAATACAAAAAAGAGAAGAAAAAAACATAAATAGAAGTTTTTTAAAAATTACTATTAAAGTCAAAAAATTAAGAAAATTTGTTAAAGTAATTAAAAGTTAAGAATTAAAATATAAAATGAAAAACATTCTCAGATGTAAAAATAATAATAACCTTTATATATCTTTTATTAACAAATTACGACAGAGATGGAAGATCATTTGAGAGGTAGGAATATGAAAGTCCAGACTTATAACCTGTCATGAGTAGGTTAAAGTGGCCACTTTACACACTGTGTAACATTCACAATTTTGCCTATGTTAGAACATCCATATTTCATCAATTGTTCCATCTGTTAAATTCCATGTGTAAAAAATGTTCGTTTACTTATCGTAGCGCATAGTATAATGGGTTTTATTAGATGCATTAGAGGCGACGAAATTAGCAGGTACCTACATGGACAGATATCTCACAGGCGTATAAATTATAAGGGAAATTTCATAATTAAGGTACTAGGTATTTCAAAGTTCCAGAACCGAATGAAACACAAGCAAACAACGACATAACGATACACCACACACATAACGCAATAATAATTGTTTCAGGCATTTACTATGTTTAATTGATTGCCAATTTTGCAGTGGGTTGAACTGTGGTTAAACTGCATTTCAAATATAATTAACATAATAAGTTTTCGTTTTAACTACTTTTAATTTTTAACAATACAGTGACTAGGTTTTCACTGAAACTTTTATTGACGTGGATAAGGAATTATTTGATTTACTAGACAACACTATAAAATACTTTTCCATTGATTTTCTTCTTCTTGGACAGTTGGAATAATTAAAAAAAACTATGACTCCCTAGCGAATAAAATCCAGCAATAGTTTTAAAACATTAGGACATAATAAAAACATTATTAATTCATTTAAGTTTGTAAGTGATTTTTTTTAATGGAAGTTAATTGTAATTTATTATAGAAACAAAGGTGATACTTTAATCCACAAATTTAGAATATCCAGTGACCGCTTTCGCGACATCTTACCTGTCTCGAATATGTCGCGAAAGCGATGAAAACGGTCACTGGCTATTCCGAATTTATGGATTCAAGTATCACTCGACTTTTATTTCTATAATATATTATTGATTCATTAAAATTAATGAACTTATGTCAGCAAATATAAGTACATAACGACGTACCGACTTTTTAATGTTTACCGGCTTCGAGACGTACCTGTGTCTTTATCAAGACTCTACTTACTAAAGTCAGACTGTCAGACTGTAGTCATAACGTCTGACCACAAAGTTTTAAATACATTTTTGGCCTTATTTGTAAACCCGGTACAAAAGTATGCCTAGGCATAGTCGTAGAAATAACATAACTACCGGGTTTATAAGTAAAGCATCATTTACACGTTGTCATTTGTACCAATTCCGTGAACAACTCCGAGCGCGCAAGACAAAACTCTGGGAAAATACATCGATTCGGCCTCAGTTCACACGTGAGCGCTGCGGAAGTGAATACGCGACGGCATATTACGAGTAACTTTACGAAAAATGGTATTTATTATATAACAAGATGTATTAGATTCGTTAAAGAACGAGCAAAATATTTTTTTCTACCTCCATTTTAGACAGAAAAAATACGCAGGATCGCAACCGTCGTAAAATCCTGTCCGTACGCGTTCACGCGAGGACAATGCGGCAGCGCGCTGTAGTGGGGTAATAATTATTCCCGGAGGTAGCCTGCCCGACTATCTTCGCCGCAAAAAACTGCTTGATGGTTTTTAAAGTTTTTGAATTAGTTTATTTTAATTTCACTTTTTCACGGAATTCAAAGGATTTTTCATATTCTAAAACTTTTCACTAGTATGTAGGTGAAATAATTCAATTAGATGAATCTCACCCACATAAATAAAGGTTTCAGCTCTTTAACTTCACAAACATCAACAACATTGAAAGCATCCACCACATATCCGAATCCGTTTTAAAGACTAAATATCTTTCTTCGGATTCACTCATACAAGCAAGCAATTTTTTTTCATTACATATTGATTATATATCATCCTTTACACCAAATTCAGTAAGGAAAAGCGCGAACAAATGTTTACATTTACAACTTTCAATGTCCCTTTCATTGTCGCTCTAAAACCACCCCTCATCCTCTACAAGGTAGAGACAAAGGGATGTATAAATAAAATAAATAAATGAATCCTTTACTCATTTCAAACCCCTTTATGTCGACAGTGATAGAAAACGTTAGTTACTACTCTCTGGAGCACCAGAACATCCCCAGGTGACAGTCAAGGCCAGTCACCGGCAGCGTACCCAAAAGCAGCTGACTTACCCAAAGACTACTGGTGGCAAATCAAACATCAACAGATGAAAGAATGAAAGGAATATAGATGTTCAAATATAAGCAGAATAGTGAATGTTACACAGTGTGTAAAGTGGCTACTTAAACCAGCCATTGACAGGTCATAAGCCCTGTAGATACCTAGACTTCTATATTACCTTCTCTTAAATGTTCTTCATCTTTGTTGTAATATGTTAATATAAACCGCTCCCCAGGGAGGTGAATCCAGTCCTTGTTAACAAAAATTTGGACAAACTCAAAATATTGTCTCGTAACAATGTTCATCCAACGGATTGCTGTTGCTGTAGAACAAGGGTCGAGTCCTGGGACTGAACAACATTGTATTGTCCACGTGTAAACGGCCTTTAATGCCCTTTGCGTTTTATATTTCTTAAGTTTTCAAACCTCTACAAAGAAAATTTCCAAATAATTATAACGTTGCATGTTCGTAGTGGTACCAAACGTACGGAAAATAATTTAATATAATGTTGGGAGAGCGATGCTGGCAGCGCACACTTGGGTCGGTAATATAAAACATCATTTCCGTGCAAAATTCATATTTCGCCTGCAACTATTGAAACTCGTTTGTGCCGGCCAAGGAAATCACATGTAACGTCTTCTCGCGCTCCTGCCTTCCCGGTCCTCGCACAGACTTCACTTCAGATCTCCGCTCGTTCGCAAATCTAAGTTAGCTATGTTTTACTAACACTATTTTAATTGTACATTTGTTAACGATTCGAAAAAAAATCAACGGAGATGGAGACACGGCGTTCGTTTATGACGTGTGTACTAGAAGTACTACTTGTTGCCGACGCGACATTTCAAAAAGTATAACCTGTCAATCACCTGCTCAGAAACATCGTTGAAGAGTGCTAGAAGAACATTCTAATATCTAAAAGGCCATAAAAAATAATTTACGGAACGAAAATGTTTTTTTTTAAAAAAAATATAAAACACGTTTATGGTTTTCTTCAAATTGAATTTTTGTCCACACTGAAAAAAATCAAGGCGTAGACAAAATTTAATACAAGCACGCCTTTGTTTCCAAATAATTTCAACTTATCTAAATGTCATACTAAACAATTCGAGCAACATTGCATTTATTTAGGCATGAAAAACTTTAATAGCCGGGAGGCTATTTAGGGATAAAGAAATTAAAAAAATAAAAGGTGTAAATAAATTCGGGATGGTAAAGATAATAAAGAATCGGGTAGTGGGTTAGTGTTGCGGACTCACGGATCAGAGGTCCGAGGTTCAAACCCTATTTTTCACCAAATTGACTTCAAGTTTACAATGGTGAGTTATTCACTACTCGTAAACGGCTACCAAAATTGAAATATTTGGGTAAATTATAAAAATACTAAAATTGTAACGTTTTTTACTTTTATTATTTAAAATATTTATTATACTTGTATTCATTACTCGGCGTATGTCCCTCTCCAGGCACAAGAGCTTGTCTCTTTTATTGGAAAGGAATATCATAAACAAAAAAAAAATTATACTTATATATGTAATAAAACTGTAAAATTGACCTTATTTATTGTTATAAATTTAACTAAAATAAAATAAATGCTTTTACTGTGATAAATGATTTAATCCAGGAATCTAACCCGGAACGTTCTAATATTTACAGACCATATTTACAGTGATTCAATTGAATCATAATTAGAATGAAATTAAACTGCAGTTACTTTTATAAAAATTCTTATAAATTTGTGAACAAATAAAGTTCTGATGTAGATTAGAGGTCCCAAAATTCCATACTGACATTGCTAAAATTTCTACCGTCGTAATTATATGCTAAATATTGTTATTCAATCGTTGTTGAAAGTATGCAAATATGTTAGCTGTGAAATAAAATACAGGAATAAAACAAAAACCATTTAAATACATTTTTTATCAAAGAGATGATAAAAAGTTTAGAAAACACTGTTTTTATTTAAATGTTTATGTTAATTTTAAACAATAAATACAGTAGTACTAATCAATACAAACATTAATGTAGATGTTAAAAAATATAATTCTTTGATTAATTTTGTTCCGGTTTCATGTCAATTTAAAAAAGACGAAGATGTCAGCGCCATTACCGCACATTAAATAAACAAAGATGGTAAAGTTTAAAAAATATTTTCGTTCAACCATAGGAGGAATAGATACACAATACTTATTCACTAGAAACAATAACACATTTTCAGTCCTATAAACGCCTATATTTCCATCTTTACATAAAAAACTTGATAATTTTAAAAAACAAAGTTATCTGCAGCTACACCAGTGATATATTAAATTATGTCAACTGATATAAGGTAAATTAAACAGGAAAATGAAAATGAAAGAAATATGGGGTTTTTAATAAATTGATTCATTAAAATTTTGTTTTAATACTAAATGCCAATCCTATCAACGTAGCTTCTCTGCTTTAATGAATGAATGTTTTTGTTTTCTCATCGAGTGACTGATCGCCTGATTCTTTGCGTGCAAGTTGCTGGTAATACAGAGCCTCTGAAATGATATCGTAATTATCATGACCCATGAGTCTTAGAATCTTTGGCCATTAAAAAATCAGAACTATTAGTACTGCTCTCGTGTACAAGTATGATAGATTGACTCTAGTTGTTATGTACTGACTTTCTTCTTGGAAATGATTTTCAAGTGTGGATAAATTGTTACTTCAACCGATAAAAATTGATCAGATGGTATCAATATTGTTGATCGGTTTCACAAAATTCGATTGAAACAAGCGAACCTCATTTATCTTGATAGAATTAGAATTTTAGCAATTAAAATTATTTTCCATTTTACTCGTATTATAGATACACATTATTAGGTTGGTGTATTTTTTAAAATAAATTTTATGATATACATTTATTTAAAATTTTAATTAATTAGCTTTAATTTCCGTTAATTTTATATCCGTCGATATAAAGCTCTGGAAAAAAATATACAAAAAAAATATTTAAAAAAACTTTTTCTTGATATACTCGTACTTCTAAAATATTTCGAGTCATAATTATTTTCAGAATTTTATTTTAAACTGTTAAAATACAAATAATATGTCAATCGAAGCTAAACTGGCAGTGCACAACGGAGTTTTAGTCCCAACACTTATGTATGGAAGTGAAACATGGAACTGGCAGAGGAAGGATGAAAGCCGAGTGAACGCGTTTGAAATGCGATCTCTTAGACGAATGTGTGGGAAATCAATGTATGACAGGGTTATGAATGATGAAATCAGGCGAGAGTGTAAATCTGAGACAAGTATAATTGATAAGATTAAGAAAGGGTCTCTGAGATGGTTTGGTCACGTAGAACGAATGGACGACGAAAGAATGGTAAAACAAGTATATATGGCGAAAATTAACGGCAATGTTAGACGAAGACGACCAAGGAAGACGTGGCATGATCAGATAAACTAAAATCTTAAGTCTGGTCATGTCAAAAGCAGACAGAACCGAAGGGCATGTATGACAAGATGTATGAATGTGAAAGAGGCTAGGATTGTATACCAGGATAGACGTGTGTGGCGGTCCATTCTCTCTGCCTACCCCTACGGAGAAATGGCGTGATGGTAGTAGTAGTAGTAGTAGTAAAATACTTGATGGAAAAACATTTAGTACTGTTTTTCGAAATAAGCGTAGATAGATACTACATATATATACGAAGATGCCTACTAGGAAGATACAGGTAATTAAATTATTTAGATTTTCTATAAAAAATATCAATAACATCTTTAATTTGTATTGATATAGTATTCTTACTAAACCAAAGAGTGTGATTGATACTTTGAATCAAAATTATTAAGAATGAAGTTTTTTTAACAAATATCTATGTATAATAAAAAAAACAACATTTTGAAAAAAAAATTCAATCCGTATTAATGTTTTTCTCCATATTATATAAATTAAGAAGATTAATTATTCAATCAACATGCGTCACAGTGTTAATTTAAATTCACAGTACCGAAAACCTAAATAATATGGGTTAGAATGTTAAAAGAGCGGGCGCGCCTGCGCCTGATGGGAAATTCTTTGTTAAAATAATTATCTGTGCCTTGAGATGTAGGTATAGTGATATATACCAGTTTGTTTTGGTAAACAATGAAACCATTGTAAAGATGTCTAACCACACATAACGAGGGAAATACTTCAGTGAATTTAATATACCTTCCCACTTGTGCTTGGTAATTAGGTTGTGATAGACATTCTTGGCACCTATGATTTTGCCCATGTAATTTACGTGAGAGAACCATTTCGTGTTGACGTCTTTATAAGCAAAATTATTCAACTGTAACTTAGTATTGAAAATTCGTGCATATGTAGGTATTCGTTGTATGTACGCGCGAGTACTACTTAACACAATGTATTTTGTACATTTGGGCATTTTTTTTTTACAAATCGTTTCGGCAGCAACCGCATAATAAAACGTCTGTTATTAAGTAAAATTACAACATTTAATTATAAATCATATGTTTTTTCATTTCAAACCCTCTGTGAGACCATTTTATACACGACAACTATCAATTAAATTATTGTATTTAAACGTTTCGCCGCTTACAAAAATTAGTAGCTACTTTGATTTGGATCCAGATTTTAAGAAATTACTTAGGAAAGAAACATAAAAACGTATTTGTTAGTAAAAAGGGAGTTTATTTGTAATGCGGTTGCAAGCTTCAGTAGTAGTTTTAGTAGTTCATTTTTATGAACCGGGCGTGTTTTCCTCAATTTTTTTAACGAGTCCTCCCCGTATCAAAGCTGACCATTAGGGCAACTGGGTTAGCCCCTGGCACAAAAACATCTTACGACACGATATTTTCAGAGCATATTATCATTAGCCAATGTATGGGAGAAATCCTAGATATTGAGATAGGCAGGAGCTAATCGTTTCAAGATCCAGTATTTAGGTTACTCTAATCACAGTGGTATAAAGAACTCTACCGGCAATCCATTTATATTTCAGGTATATTTTAACCTTGAATCAATTATAAAATTAAGAACCTAAATCACAGATTGCGTCTGAATTCAAAGATTTATGATATTTCTGTAAAAACCTCGAGTAATCTAAATTATACGTAAAAACGAGTCAATGGCTAATTATTGTATTTAACTACCTCGCAAAGCGATAAAAATATTGTGTAACGTAAATATAACATGTATTTAAAGTAGGTATATTCTAACTCAGTTTTTATTAATACCGGTTTCCATTATTTATTTTCCTGGTACATATATACTACAATTTTTAAAATAATAACACTTTAAATAAATCCCTGTATCGGCTGAAAAGTCACAGGATACAATAAGGATTCAATCAATTGTGAATTATTCATCTCTTTAATCTGACAAGTTGTTTTGGCTCTGAACGAGACTTATCTCGAGTTGAGCCCAGCAGGTTTAATGATAAACCTTTAGTCACTAAGAAGAAGGATTTTCAAGTCTCGAATCCCAAACCCTATAGAGTAGAAGTACTATCTTAACCACTCGAACACTAACGAACCGGGAATGCATTTCTTTAAAACGAAATAATAAAACTTTTATGCTGTATATGTAGAATGCTCAGTGCTTAATAAAGGTTGATTGCTTCCTTTGGAATTCTTACTTGGGAATAATTCTGATTGATTTTATTTATTGCAATAAAGTTTGTATAAAAACTCACAGTTAAATAACAAAAAGATCCTCTGCTGAAAGATTGAAGAGTTGAAATAGGAACATCACATACCTGAAACAAAAATAAACGCTTTTTAATACAATGAAAAAAAAAACAATATTAGTAAATTGATTCTGACGCTGTGAGACGTAGGAACTTTAATTTTTGATATCCGAAAAATATTTCAAATATACACTCTCAAACAGGCTGAGTTAAATTAAAATAACAATTTTAATTTCAAGTATATCTATAAAAGAAGAAAAACATGTCGGTCAGAAAAGGTAAAGGATATCAGAAATTCCTATCTCTCCACCGAATAAAGTTATTTATAAAAAAAAATCAAAACTAAGACTTTTTTTAGAAATCAAGTCCAATGCTTTGTAAGAAAACATCTGGGTATAAATAAATGATAATCGCAAACACGATCTAAGTAGGTATGTGTGTCAGATAATCAGCAGTCGATTAAATTCAATTAACATTTACAACTAAATCAAGGTGGGTTGCGGACTTTTGATCTTAAGACCTATAGATATATACCGTAAATTAATATGTATTGTATTTATATATTAATACCTAGTAATTTTAACTATTCAAGGTATACCTAAAAAAGAATAAGAGTTGAAGAATTTTTATACAAGATAACTATTTTGCAAGGAACAGAAATGGGCACGAACCACAGAGAACGACCGCGAACCCTCGATGTAGGTCCCTCAACAAACTAAAGGAAATATATCATTAAAATCATATGGCTAGTTTAAAAGATTAGCTAAAGACCAAGATGAATGGGGAAGGAGATGCAAGTGTTTGCTGCAAAACAATCCCAGGGTTAAAACCAGCAGATGATAATCAAGACTATAAAACCTAAGAAAAAAATACAAGTGTTGAAAAGACGGAAATGCGTGTATAAATAAATCTCGCACTTACTATGTTATTATTTCAATTGGTAATTGTCTTATCTGAAAAAAGGAAATCTTTCGAATGATATTGGCGGCGAATGCTGCGGATTCCGTGGACAGCCAGACGTACGAATATATATATATATATATATACACTCCAAAAACTAGACACGAGAGAAAGACTTACATCCATGTGCGAGAAAAGAATCTTGCAGTTCTTTGGACATATTTCCAGGGAAAACTTTGATAATTTAGAGAAAACTATCCTCCTGGGAAGTGTCGAAGAGACAACGTCGCGTGGACGTCAACCGACAAGATAGAGCGGAGCTGCTTAGTCACCGAATTACAGAATGACTAATGCCAACATAAGAGCACAAGATCGTTCCAGATGGAGGGAGACTGTCCATTGATGAGCCATGCTTGGAGTCAAGCGTAATCACCATCCTCAGACATGAGGCATGGATTGAAGAGAGAGATTATTTCAATGAACGACCTAAACTTGAATTTTAAGTCATAGTACCTTTAAGAATTTAAAAACTATTTAACGTTTGTGGAACGAACAACCCGTGTTCATTCAATATTTTGAATTATTTTAATAAAATAAAACAGATTTGAAAATAGGTAAGGGCTGGTGAAAATTCGCAATAATTGCTGTAATCTATGCAATAAATCAGTTACTTGATTTGTCGGTGACTTTCTTTCGATTTAATTCCTGTTCGATCTACTACAACACGATACGACGCGACGTCTTTAGATACAACAGAGTCGTTATCGTGTTACTTGTTACATACCGACAAACTCTAAACCTAAACTAAGCAGTGGGAAGATTAACTAACAAGATTAGTGGTGTATTTTTCATTACCTCCTTCCAAATCCCACCTGCTGAAAAGCCTCAAAATTGAGGCTTAGCGGGTTATTTCTTTAAAAAAAAAAAAATTAAGTCAAATTGTTACAATCATTTCCATCACTCGAATATAAGACATTTTTTACAGATATTTAAATAAAGACACAGAACTTTTTCAATACTGAACATGGAAACTAAATATTTACAAGCGCTAAAACCTTTATTGTTGTAAGATTCTTCACTTGTGTTTAAACGCCTTAAAGAGCCTTTTGCGATTTTTATGCTTACATATGTTTATACCAGCTACATATATCATTCACACTCGACTAAATTCCTGGAGATTTAAATCCAACAATAAACTACGAAGTTTTGTTAATTCTCAAAATATTATAGTAAAAATTAGTCGCACTCTTTCCAATAATCTTTGGCATCTGATATTGAAGTAAAAATACTAACGGAAGTAAAATACATACGATACGGATATAATCTGGCGAAATCTATAAGCTTCGACGGAATTAGAAACATGGGTGTAAGCTCCAAATCAACATCAACTTTTTACATGCATAATGACCCAATTTTTTCGATTCACTAATTACCGACACGCTCATTGATAAAAATCGATAGTTGAATTAAAACGAAACGAGTTAGCTAAATTGAAATCAAGTACAATTTAACAAGATGTACCTATATTCATTATTCGTTCACTTTATTGTTAATTGCGATATGCAAAGAACATAAAAATATTTACAATTTCACATTTGCTGAACATTTATTTGGGTCCCGATTTCAAGGAAAATGTAATGGGTATTCTATTTTTTTTATTTAAATGTATTTTTTTATTTTTACGTTTTATGATTCACCCAAATATTTTATTAACACATACATACATGCCAACTATTATTATTATTATACATTTGCTTTTTTTTTCGTTTTTAAAATAGCACTTAAAATTTAAACTTCACTGTTAAATAAAAAAATAAAAATGTAAATGGGGGCTAAATTTCTTACTGTCCATGCGCTTTGTAGCTGCAAGACGTGCTGTTATCTAGCTTCTATATATCACACTTGTTATATATAATAATTGGAGACGAGGAACTAGAATCCCAACCGTCCATGCGCTCTGTAGATGCAAGACGTGCTGGGATATTTATTTATTGTACAGCGCCCTTGAGGTAATTTTCACAAAAATGGCGCTATATAAATTATCCAAACATATGTATATATATATATGTACTTTTTAAATTTTACGTTGAACTAGGTATAACGTTTTTTTGTAAGGGGCAGTTGAACTTACAAAAATAAAGTTTAAAGTTAAAAAATTAAGGAGTTTTTGTCAAAATGTGTAAAATTGGTTCCTCAATTTTACTTTTTTTACTCCACCTATTTTTTCAATTTCGACTTAAAAGCAACCATTATTTACTAAGCATTTTTTGGTGCAATGGGTTCCAAGTTTTATATTTTAAAACCAGATAAGAATATATTATTAATTATCTGACTTTGATTATTAATTAACTGCCAAAAGGGTCTCCAATAAAACTTTAAATCAAGAAAGCTTTAAGTATTTTCAATAGTATTAACTTTCCAAATGACGGGTATAAAAACCAATTAGTCATAAAATGCAGGACCGAATTCTTCATTGAAAATACTTTTTATTAGATGCTTTCATAATTTTCAAGTTCACAAGACGGCGAGCATTATTGACGCCGTTTTTATTCCTGCAAAATAAGGTTGAAATCTTTACACATTTGGTGTGATCATCACACTGGGTGGTCAGAAATATAACGTTAGAGCTAACAGCGCTTCACTTAACAAATTTATCCAAGCCACTCGGTACCATTGATATATTTGCACTGTACAGGATACAAGACCTTAATAGATTTATGGATTCATTTACTTAATGAACTCTCGCTGTATCGGTTTGATTAGGTTCATAAATGGACGTGTAAAAAATAACAGTATTGTTTTATTTTAATCGTGAATAGCAGTTAGTCACAATCGCAGAATACTCGTTATGATGGGCCATTTTTCAAATTTAATACTCATAATAAATATCTGCATAAAATTATATGGCTACTGATCACATAAAGATGGCCCGTCAGGAAATGGAAGGCATAACAAGAATGCCGATGTTAAATGATTCCCGAACACCGATGAGGTTGCGGTAACTGTTATATGAAAGTGCGAAGTATGGAAATTACGTACAAATGATTCCGCTCAGTTTCGTTGCATTTATCGAAGCCATAAATAAAATCGCGGATATGATATTAAAAATGCGCCGAATTTGCAGTACAGATCTTGTTAATCAAACAAACGCACATGTCTTCTCGCTTCTTCTCTCTTCGCCCGATACAGCTCTCTCTCTCTAACCGGCTACCGAATGTAACGCCCCTTATTAAGATCAGCGCGCCGCTCACTTTAATAAGCCTTAAACAATTATTGACCCGCGCCTCTCGCTCCCACTGGAGGGGTAAACGTATGTGTGTCCCTTTTCAACACCAGAGCAGGTATCGCAGAATGATATGAACTTTGTCAGAGCGGAGATTATAAACATACTTTTTGTATTAATTTATAGCATCTATTAACGGGAAGTATCGTGGGTAATTGTATTAAAACGTGGAGCTACTATGGATGAGTCAAAACAGACGAAAAAACTTTAAAACAAGCACGTAAAACATACGATATTTGTCTATTTGAAAAGAGAAGGATTGATTTATCCGCACCGGGCAAACGGTATAAAAGATGGTTTATTTATTTATTTTATTTTACAACATTCTTTTTTAATTAAGCAAATTAATGCTCGTTTCAAGTGCCTTATATTACTTAAAGGAAACTGTGAATTTAACCAACGAACACCATAGTTGTGAGTACGGAAAAATGTATTATTACTGTAAATGTGAACATGATCTAATCACTGTATTGCCTTATGGGCTTAAATCAAATGTAATTGTTTTCAATAATGCCATTAAAAAATATGAAACTAATAAAAAAGGACGGTTGCGGTAAACGTTAAATGATGTTGCGTTTCAGTAAAAAATTACAAAACGGGTTGTTTTTATTTCTTAATATATATTTTTTTTCATGCAAACATTTTTTGGACAATTTTGGCGAAAACGCAAAAAATATTAACCTTTTTTAAATGAACAACCAATTGTTTAATTATATTAATGAAACTGGCTCCCACCGAAAAAAAGACAGTTACTCCACTAAAAATTAAACAAAAAAAGTTTAACGTTTTATTCGAAGTAGGCGAAATTTGTGTTTTATCCTATCATCACACCCATAGCCTATTGACCATTTCGGCGAAAACGCAAAAATTATTTAACTCTTTTACAATCAACTTATTTCAATGCAATTAGTTCTCACTGACGACAAAAAGACGATTGAACCACAAAAAATCAAGCTTAATAAGTTAACGTTACATTTTTTTTTAAATGGGCAAAAATATCTGTTTTATATTTTTTGTGCCACTTCTATGTTGACTATTTTGACGAAAACGCAAAAATCACTTAACCTTTTTTTGTATAACTAACTGGTCGTCAGAGATTTAAGAAATATAATTCAAGGCTGTAAAATTGTATTTTTTTCTGGCTGAATGTATCCCGTTGGTTGTTAAGTTTTATCCATACCCAACTGCTAACGCGTCGTATTTACCGTTTATGAGGTCCCGGATTGAGTCTCACCAGGGCCAGGGTAAATAAATTGGCACCTCGAACCGAGAGCTCATCACATTACCCTCATCAATATCTCGGTAATTATTTATTTATTAATCCAATGATTGCAAATTGGAATATGGGAATCCTTAATGAGGAATTGGAACTGTTCCAAAGTTCCATGAAAAACAGAAAGCAAATAGTAAAGATTAATATTAATCTAGCTACAAAACCGAAAGTTCATTTGGCGTCCCTCAAGAAAGCATACTTGGACCAATTTCGTTTCTTATCTATATTAATGATCTTTGTAATGTATCTATAAAAGGCTCTTTAATTAGCTTTGGTGATGATACTGTGCTACTATATCAAGGAAACTCATGAGATATTGTATTTGGAAAGGCTGAAAATGACTTAAACTTAGTAAAAACATGGTGAGACTCAAATTAATTAACACTAAATCACTCGAAAATAAAATACAAAACATTTAAAATTAATAATAAAACTATATGTAATCCAAATCTTTCCTTAACTATTCACAGCTGTAATTATAATAACCAAATTCCGAACATTTTATGTATTTGTAAATCGTTGGACAGAGTAGATTCAATTAAATATTAAGGAATTTATATAGATGGGAATTTAAGATGGACTAATCAAAAATAAATTGAAAAAGCAAATTTACTTTCTTAAAACTATAAGAAATATAATAAGCCTAAAAGAACTTGTAAAAATATATTACGCAATAACTCAATCAGTTTTGGAAAATGGAATAATTAGATGGGGATGTGCAAATGACACACTGATCAAGCAAATTATAATTGCACAAAAAGCTTTAATAAAAATTATCTTAAGAGTCCCAATCAGAACTAGCTCCCTCTGTATATTTGAAAATCTTAATGTAAAATTTATAAAACAACTTTATGTAAAAGCTTTGTTACTTCACGCACGTAAACATTATTCTCTACCTTCCGTTACAAATACAAGAGTAACTAGATACTCCACCCTGATGCTGCAAAAAAATAATAAAATAAATACACCCTTCGGTCAAAGAAGATTGGCCTACTACTCGGTTAAAGTGTACAATCTACTTCCATTATCCATAAGGACAATCAGTAAGTTCTCACAATATAAAAATGCTATTAAGAAATGGATAGTGGAGGTGGTTTGCACACGGATCGATGAGTGGATCAAGCCAAATAGGTAAAATGTGTGTACTGTTAATGAAATTTGTTCTATTGGTTATGTTTTTTATGATTATTTAATTGTATATTGTTTATTATGTAAATGATAATTAGGTTAATTGGATTAATTACGTTTTTTTTATTGTTATCATTATGTTAACTTTGTTAAAAAGCTAATCTTAGGCATGTTTCACATTTTGTAAAATGTTTCCCTCGGCACGGGACACCCCAGTGAGGGAACAATATTCTGTAAAAAGAAATTAACACAAACAATTAAAAAAATTATGAATAAATAAACATACCTAAGAATAGACAATTGTTTAATGTACTCAGTCACTTAGGCGTTTATCTCATTATTATTATTTTAATTTTGAATAATATCGATCCCGAAACATCTCAATTTTATAAAAAAAAAATAATGAAAACAATGAATTATCAAATTAAAAAATCAAAAGCGCGCAATTATTATGGAATATATAAAAGTTGAAAAAAAACATTTTTGGTTTAGTAAAATAGCCTATTAAAAAATAATAACTGTCCTGAACTACTATGCAAACTCTCTTTTAATGTTCCTCTAAAAGTTCTTAGGATCAAACTTCTTCTTTATTTTCCTCTTGTTTCATCTCATTATAGGCAAAATTCGTATTTATGGCAAACTTTCAATAATTTTAATGTAAAAACAAAATCATTAAACGTAGATTTATTTGCGAATAATCATTATGACGTACGGCATTTACTTTGAAATAATTTGTATTTTGTTTTCTTTTGGAAATAGATTTCTGTTTATTTTATGTTAGAAAATATATATTGACTTACTGAGCTACTTTTTGTTAAAAATTGTATTTGGATTATTTGTTATAAGTTTTTTTAATGTATAATAATTTAAGGCGTTGGTTTGAAAAAAAATAGTAAAAAAAAATCTTTTCAAAAGCATTCAGCCTACTTTCATCCATGTTTTTCCAATCCCATACATCGCTCCCATATATATATAAGGGTCGGCACCAGGACTTTTTTGCGAATAAATGTAGATTCAGCTAAGAAACGCAATAAAGTTTATCTTCTATGGAATACTAAGTAGAAGTTATTAGTAGTGATTAGTTTTATAAGAAACTTCATTCTTCCATCGTCATTCGACTTACTCCTTTGAAGTTTTTCGATTAATTTTTTTGGTTGTTTTATTTAATTTTTACGAATTTTATGTAATTGGATAATTTGATGTCTTAATTAATAAAAATGTTCCTTCGTGTGTCAGTCACGAAAGTTAAGCGACATGATGACTTTATTAAAACGTTTTTGCGATGCAATCAATAGTCGTTTAATATGTTCAAACGACCATGTTCTCATAAATGAGCGTAATTATTTTCAGTCCGTCTTACTTACTTGAGAAGTCACAGAAAATACGAAGAATTTACGTAGGTATATGTAGTTCTCTAAAATACATAAAAATCATTTTACATTTTTCTTGTATAAAGATTTGAGTGCAATACATATTTATCTTATGTAATGTACCTAACGAGCGACGAGTGTGACTTGAATTTAGTCTTGACTCCTGATGATGATATGTAACTTGAATCCGGTCGATATAAAACTAAAAACTAAATTTGTTCTTACAAAACGTTAACATAAATACATTCATTATTAAAGAACTGAATAGTAAATATTTTCTTTAGTGAGTACATAATCTTGTAAGAACGGTTTATAAATTATATGTAAGAGCAACCGCTTTATATCAAAAAAGACAGATTGAGTTTCTCTACTGGAAATTATTGATGGAACAGCATTTGAATTACAATAAAATAAAAAAAATAGTTTAATTCCATTTTTTTTAAAATCACTCGTGTACAATTAGTCTAGCAATGCCGGTTACTGGTTAAAATTTTATTAATAAAAGTTAATAAAACTAAATCAACTATTTTCTTATAACTCTCAAAAGGGGTAAATAATATTAAAACCATTCCAATGGAAATTGAACAAAGTTATTTTCAATTGCAAATGAAAATTGAAAATGCGTTAATTATGTGTACAAATTTTAAGTATCTTTGTCGGAGATCTGTAATTGGACATGTGTTAAATTGTTGAATTTCTCGAAAACAAAAATCGGCTTTGCTTTGTAGAAAATTGAAGATAATTCTGTTACCTTTCCATTGTTTCACGAGCCGTCTTCATATTGTATCGACTGAAAATTGGTGTATTTTTTTTTATAAACATTAAGTCGTTAAACTGATGTGTATTAACCAGCACCATATCTAAATTATATAATACGTATCAATAAATTATAAACTATATCTATATTTTACTACACCCATTTGAATATTAATCTATACGTCAAATCTAAATGACATACATATCAGAAAACAAAAACGAGGTATTCAGGTAAAGAAGCTTAGATCAGCTACGTCTACGGCAAGATAAAAAGTTATTATAGGTATACCTCTACGCAAACAGCGCACTAAATTCAGTGAACGCGCATTTGCGGTCGCAGGCCCTATGGCATGGAATGCTTTCCCAGCAGAGGTGCTAGGCTGTGAGAGTGAAGTGATGTTTCGGAAAAAGCTTAAACCCTACTTGTCCACTAAATCATTTTTATAAATCACTAGCATGTGTTAACCAAATAAATTGTTTTAGTTAAATTACAAATTTAAAAGCTACAATTAAATTTATTTATCTATAGAATCGCTATGTAAAGCGCTTTTGAGGTATTATTTTACAAAAATGGCGCTACATAAGTTATCCCTAATAATAATTTTAAAAAAACTCATTACTTCCTAACGGTGTATGGACAGCAGTCACCCATTCATAGGACAAAGTATTTAACAAGTTGCCACAAAAGCTAAGCGAATAAAAAAAAAATAACGGATTTTGGACCTATCGAAACGATTAGTAGAATGTTTTATTAATAATACAGGGCGTTAAATAACCACCGAATAAACTAAAAAAAATAGTAATTCCTACCAAGATACAGACACGTAATGAGGAAGATAATTAGGCAATCATTGTAATTAGAATATAACAAATAATGACAATAAATCTGAATTTTAACATTATGTAAACAAAAAAGGTTTAACAAGAAATATCTACATAGAACATCATATAAACTTTATGGTATACCTCCATGAAAAGCCACGAGTATCTACATTTATATTTCAATATACGGTGTCAATACTTATCCGGATCCAAACGACGGCAGTGTGTGCTGGAATCTAGTTTAGCAGTCCCACCTACCCGAGAACATTGCCAATGGCGTTCTACAATTCTACATAATAATGTATTATAAAATGTTTCAATGCATACTCTAAGATCTGCGCGTTGTTCTGATAATAAAATAATTCAATCACAGCTTTCTTTATCTTTACAATCCTAAACATCACCGTCGTACCAATAGCAAAAATATTATCAAAATTCTTAATAATTCATTATCTTGAATTTATTTTTTTACATTGCCTCGATTCTGTACAAATTATGCGTACGTAAATTTTCCTCTAGGTACGATTTTGATAGAAAAAAGTAAGAAAGAAAAGCAATTCAAAATCAGATGGCAGTAGGAATATACATCCGCATTGTTCCGTAGAAATTTTCCGTTACTTGAACAGAATAGTTTCCAATTAAGTCTGTCAATCTGTTGAGGTTCCGCAAAACTAGCATTTGTCTCGGAAATTGTAACAAACCAGCTCAGAGGGTATGCCAGAGCCAGACCATCGCCATAGTTCGACTGACAGACGAACGGTTCTCAGATTGGGTACGTGTGACTGTCAGACTGCGCTGTCTTCATTATACACGGCTCCATCTGATCGGAAGAATACCATTATGCCCTCTAAAACTAGATTATTTTGTGCGACGCGAGACCAAACGTCAGGTTTATTGTTGTTTTGCGGATACTCTGAAAGCCTTTCACTTCACTTGAACGGGTTGAAGCATTTTAACAATAGATTTGGTACGATAATTTAATAGTGTACGTTAAATCTCGGGTATTTTAACCCTAGCGAAATGGAACGGATGACTGGTTAACTGTAGTGCCAACATGATTGCCAGGCGATGCGTTGATTGGCTGACCCCTGGCATGTTTGTTATGGTTGTGTCTTATTTTCAATTATCACTGGCCGTACCCGCGCGGAAATCGTCAGAACCGCTGTGTCATAACTGGCACTCGGCACTCGGCACTCGGCTCTCGGCAACCCATACACGAGACTCCGCGCTCCGGACCGCGAGGTGAGGTGCATGGTCTAGCTATAAGTTGTTACGATAACGGTACTAGAGATATCTTACAATAGTGTCGGCGAGGCGCGATCGTAGTATCGAAAATAATTCAAATAAAAAAACAAAATGTTATCAATTCCGCGATGATTTTGCAATCAACCGATGTAACAGAACTCCAACTACCCGAGGAATCCATTAAGTGCCCGTACTTAATCATGCGTAAGTAATTGCGAGTTTCGTGGAAACGTTTTGTAGGGATTACCGGACTCAAGTGTGACCGCAAAACACATAAAGTCGCTGTGGTAAAGGCAAACCGTAGCGTTTTAACGTGTGTCAAGAAGCATTGGTTAACTTTTTAAGGCGTTCACTCGCAGTAGTTCCAGACAATGACTTTATTGTTGTACTGAATAATAAATAATGTGTACGAACATTATAGTGTTGAGGTAGCATCTGCGGGGTGGAAAAATTCATCCATTACCAGCACGAATTTTATCTCAAAACAATGTGCACATAAAATACAGATTCAATATAATTTTGTCAACGGAGTAAATAAATACTTCTGGAATACTTAAATGAAACTAAAAAATATTTCAAGTAAATACGACTCTATAATATACGAGCACAAGTATAAAATAATGATCACCAATATAATTTAAATTGAATGTCTAATATTAAACTTATTGAATGACGAAGATTAGATTAGATGAGACAGAATTCAATCAAGTGATTCGCAATGTATGTAGTTATGTGTGTCCATTTATCTAGGACGGTGTTGTACTGCGTAAGATCATCTGTTTCCGAACAGGAAATTCATTTAACGAGCATAAAGCAAATAGGTAAATCAGGTTAGTAATACTAAATATAAAAACGCTGCCGGTTTCCGTCTCTGATCTAATTCAATTTAATTTAACAGCGTTATTAACAGGTTTCATATGAACAATTAGGGCAGTTTATATAAATAATACTCTTAATGTATTTTCAAAAGAGTCAGAACTAGATAAACTTGGTCCATTAATTGTAGTAATTACAGATAAACGATCTATCCACAGCATGTAATATTTGTAAAAATATAAGCGTTATTCTGAAATATGAGCATTCTTTAATACCAAGGAATAGGGATCTTATATATGGATATGTTAAATACCAAAGTAACATCGTTGCCTTCAACTGAAACTAAGGGTACTAAAACTTCAAAAATATAGTACATAAAACATTTGGTTTCTTGATATGAATAGATCCTTAAATAAATGTTCGTGTAATCTAATTAATTTTAAAAAATTAAGCTTGATTAACCCAATTGTATGTCATTAGATTAAAATTAAAAAATCGGAACTAAAAATACAGCAATAAAATCTTTTTTTTATGACAATCTGTAATTTTTAAAGCAGTTCTCATTTTAAACCCATGAAATCATCAAAGTTATTTGTCGTTGGCAAAAAAGTGATCTAATTTGATTAAATGGAGGCGGATTTTCAATAACATACAGCTACATGATGAATAATTGAATATAAAGATCTAGTTATTCGAAAAAGAGAAATGGAACCTTTATTACGGTAGTCCAACTGTCTAATTGTATTAGTTGTGAATGTAGGTAATTAAAGGTGATAAAATCGTCAACATATAATCATACTTCAATTATTCATAGCCAGTCAAGGAAATTCAAGAAAGTAATTAACAACATTTTATCTATGATCAAGAAGAGATTAGTTCTTTTCGGCGTATTCCGTTTGCTCTGATTTACAAGATATATCGATGTATGTGATTTGGCTAAAAGAAATCATCACCTCCCCCCGTGTTTGCCAATAGCGTTTCCAATACAAGACACATCAAGAAATTCACATAATCTACATATGTATATGAATGATCTCGGCTATAAATTAGAAATAACCGGTATTCATTTAAGGCTATTGTCACTGATTGATTTTCTTAAATGGTCCTAAGTGAAAGCGAAAAATCTACCTTCTTTACAAGGTAAAGCAATATCAGTCTATCAATAAAAATACAATTCAACCGTATTCGGACAAAGTTATTGATCTACTAGTGATGATGTGCTACATTTTCCAAGTTATGTATTTCGATAGATAAGTAAGACGGGCCCCTTAGCCCGATGTACGACATGATTTGTATGACAATACAATAAGTCCGCAATATCAAAATCATATAAATTCAATAGAATCTGTTCAAAAAAAAGTTCTTAAAGTACCTTTTGTATAAGTTCCAAATTTCTAACCCACGTTCAAATTCAAATTACGAGCAACTTTTACCTCTTTTTCATTTTAATTCTCTGATAAAATGCCGCGTTGTTTTCGATATAAAATTTCTGTATAAAATATTAAACTACAAAGTAAATACTAACCTCCTAAATAAAATACAAATAAATGCACTCAGACATCGGGAAATATTTAAACTACCCTTGTTTTCAAATAATGCTACATACCACACACCTATGGCCCGCATGTGTCGGGAATATAATATATACTGCCGAAACAATAAAATTGTCATTTTTCATGATACTCTCTCAGCTTTTGCGAATAATCTTTTAGGGATAAATCTTATTCAATAAGTTCACAAGTACAACTTATTTTTTATTGCATTGTATCTTGTGTAAAATATATATAAATATATATATATATATGTATAACAACTGAATATATAAATCCATTTTGTGTAATTCTATAATTGAAGATATATAGGTATGCTTGTAAAATTGTATCGACGAATGCTTTCAAATTGTATGTTTTGTAGTATGTATCTTTGTTGAATTAGCTATTAAAATAAAATAAAATGACAGTACAAGGGTCTCATATTCGATTTTAGATGAGATCATAAAACCTAAGTGCGATTTTCCTCAAATTTCGATGTTTCTGTAACGTCATTTGCTTCAAAAATTCTATGTTGTCGTGGTGTAAAGAAGTAAAATAAATAAAAGCATATATTATTTCGAATGAATTTAATTACCAATTTTAAATAACACGAATAGGATTTTCGAGTATGGTTAAAAGAAATACGTGTGAAAAGAGGTATTGAAAGTTTATTGCTTTTATTGGTAGTCGTGTGTAAATTCTGAGAGCGAGCAGATCTCAGATTGGAATCGCTTTAAAGGGCAAAACCGTTCCGTTTGTTCGGCGAAATAATAACGAAGGGTTTCTGCGTTAGGAAGCCATTGATAAAATCATCAACTGAATACGCGCAAGTAAATTAGCTAGATTAAGTTTTGCTCTCTGTTTATTAGTGGCGTTTAATTTGACTCTTAGAAGGCAGTAGCAGCCAAATAAGCCCACGCTTTTTTTCTTGGCCAAACTTTTTTCTTTATACTCACAAAACAACCATCATACCGCATACAAATAAGGTCGACTGAACCGCAGTAACATGTATGTTATTTTCCCACTCCATTAATAATTAAACAATTTTTCCAGTTCATAAAAGACTGACGTAATTTACACATCAGTGGATTTCTCGCCGCAAATGTATGTTTTGTATTTGACGTCATTACAAGTTTTATAAAATATAAACAAGTAGCAAACACAACATTAAAATAATATTATTCCTGTGTTTTCGAATCGCGGTTATGTTTAATTGAGTTTTATTGGGATTTAAATTGATCTGCCTTCAAACGCGGAAGGTTTATACATAGTAAGAATTTAATTCAATAACAAAATGAAATAAAACATATTAATTACTACTATTAATGTTGCTAAGTAAAATATAGGACGGTTTAACTGTAAGTGAAACCTTATTCTGAAAGTTATAATATGATTAGTAAAATCCTCCACAAAGTGAGAAAAAAATAAGACAGTTTTTTAAATAAAAATAATAATAATAATAATTATGGATGACTTACAAATCGCCATTTCCGTAATATAATACCTCAAGGGCGCTTTACAAAGTGATTATATGAAGATATAAATTTAATTTAAACTTTTTAATTTAAGAAAAATAATGTACTTTGTCACCACATGTTAAGAATTTCATGGTTCTAGTACTTACTTACAAATATTCATGAATGAAAAATCTTAAAATCCTATAATATCACACAATTATTAATGTGTACATACGCTTTGACTTCATATTAAAATTTTGAAATAATTCTTCTTTTTGTCACAAAATTTAATTTACTAATCAAAAACAATTAGCGGGTTCAAGATCAGTTCTCAGTGGTAATTAAAATTATGTATATTTGAATATCATTACAACAATAACTTACCAAAAAACCTGACGTACAGGTTAATAAATATTTTGATGTTTTGTAAGAAAATGTAACGACATTACAAAACTACCTTTTTACTGATTTTATGACAATACTATGCTATAATATACCCGTACAAACTCTAAATATATGTAGGTTTGGATGGAGGAAGCTGGTTGCAATATTAGTAGAAATTAGCACAATCGTGCAAATATAATGAGGTATTAAGTGAAAATATGTATAAAGTTAAGTAAATATATTATTAATTACTTAGTTAAGATACTGGAAGCAGGTTTAGTGGGTAAGAACAAGCTCTTGTAGTCAATAAACTGATCAAACGGGGTAAATTATTATTGTGCGCGGTACTATTAATTATTACATAAGCACGCGAACATTTTTATATTTGAAGGGTTTATTGAAAGGTTTATATCGTGGTTATCTGACCTTCTGAAGTATTTCACAACAAAAAAAATCGTTTGCTAATATTTACAGAAAATAAAATAGGTTTCATTGATTTTCTAAAAATTGGAAATATTTTGTAGATCAAAAAGATTATTTAATGTTTTATGTTGACTTTTTTTTCGCAGACACCTCCCCGATATTGTGCAAAAAACACAACTGCACGTCGAACTTATTATGCTTAACTATGATCGAAAAAATTGAGGTTTCGTTTTCCTGTTTTCCGCACAACAAAACAGACCCGATTTTGTTTTTTTTTTTGAGGAAAAATTATGAGAATGAAATTTTCTATGTCGGTACATTTTCCGTTTAACAAAATTATTTATTTATTTATTTGACACTTTATATACATATAAGGGCAGGCATATTGCCAAGGCAATATCTTCATACCTACCCAAACCGTTCAGTTTAAGAAAATTATAAATACCTGGACATATTGAATCTTATAATTTTATACAAAAATTAAAAACGAAGATCAACAAAATAAAAATATATTTAAAAATTATCATATTTGTATACCGTACGTCTGGTGGCAGATAAAACTAACAGATGCGTTTCTAGTTTTTTGCATAGTCCGAGCTCCAATAAAAAATTTAAAAAAACAAAAAAGTAACGCGATAGAGCCAAGCTTATGTTAAATATCTATATTGTTCGGAAACCACGTCTCTAGTGCCATAATCCGGAGGGTAAATACGGCAATGCGTTTCTATGAAGAAATGTCACACCACTTTTCATCTGACACTTCGTTTAATTCAATATAATATGTGAATAACACATAATTTTCTTTCTCAATACTCAGTTCATTAATACAATTACAGCTTAACATATTACAAAATCAACAGATGGAAGAATTGAAGAAGTATGGATGTTCAAACATAAGCAAAATGGTGAATGTTACACAGTGTGTAAAGTGGCCACTTAAACCAGCCAATGACAGGTCATAAGCCCTGTAAATGCCTTGACTTCCATATTCCCTTATTTAAGGTATTCTCCATCCCTGTTGTAATTTGTTAATATTACCACAGAGATAAAGAACATTTAAGAGAAGGTAATATAGAAGTCTAGGCATCTACAGGGCTAATGACCTGTCAATGGCTGGTTTAAGTGGCCACTTTACACACTGTGTAACATTCACCATTCTGCCCATATTTGAACATCTATAATCCTTCAATTCTTTCATCTGTTGATGTTTGTGAAGCCAAAGAGCTGAAACCTTTATTTCTGCGGGTGAGATTCATCTAATCGAATTATTTCACCTACATACTAGGCAACGCCTGAAAATGTTATTTTTTCAATTTCTATACTTCTTCATGGACCAGGCGGATTTATCAACAATATTTTGAGTTTGTCCAAATTTTTGTAGACAAGGACTGGATTCAACTCCCTGGGGAGCTGTTTATATTAACATATTACAACAGATATGAAGAACATTTAAGAGAAGGTAATATAGAAGTCTAGGCATCTACAGGGCTTACGACCTGTCTTAATCCAGTCCTTGTCGACAAAAATTTGGACAAACTCAAAATATTGTTGACAATTACATCCGTATGTTAGTATAGTTTCAGCAAAGAAAAACTGAACACCTTATTGTGACAAATCGGAGGATAAGACCTCACATAAGACGCGTCGGGACAGGCCATAGGTACCTAACTAATATAAACCAATAACGAGACTGCGTGTGTGGTGCTACCGATCGTGTTCTAACATACATAGACACTCATCATCAAACACATCTTATCTCTGATGAAAGAATACCATCAATGGAATGAATCCGAATAACTAAGTATTTTTTTCCTAATGACGTCATTATTTCGAGATATAATACTAGTAAGTTGCTATAGGCAAATTAAACGATTTTAGTACCTAACACAGTAAAGAACAAAAAATATTTATTTAAGTTTATTGTGATTGATGCTTCTTCCATACAATACAGAATGTTTTAAATAATGCTATTACACATTCATCTTGTATTTTCTGCGTTTTCAATATTTCTTTAATTTACATGTTTTTTACTGAGCAAATCTAGTAAACTTTTCAATTGAAGTGTACAAGTTTGGATGTGTCTAAGAGAAGAGACCATTGCAGGAAACTGCTGCGAGACAGTGCATAGATGTATATACTACTAAGCGTGTTGTCCAGGTGTTTATTAAAATTTATGCTTGTGGAATAATTTTTATTTTTAGTACCTATTATTTAATAATATGCATGCTTCCATTTTCCATTATTTTGTATCCCAACTCAACATGAGGCTGTATACCTCATAGAGTTAGAGATACATTATTAGGTTTTGTTATTATATGTATCTCAATGAAAAAAAAAATATATTTCACATTTTACAAGAGTTGCACCAAAAATCTAAGTCACTAAAAAATGGAAGACTTTCTAATTGAAAAAAAATGACACCCAAAATGGCCAAGTTGCATGAAAAGTACATGAAAAAAGTAAGATAACAACCAATTTTTTCATATTAAAATTTTTACAATATATGGCTTTCTGCCTTTTATAGACACAATTATTACAAAATTAAATATACCCAACATACATTAGGTTTTATAAGGCATATAAAGAAACAAATAACATGATACATTATACTGAATAAAAATTAAATGCAATTACAACTGCAATTTTTGCAAAATTGCAACTGCTCCATAAGAATGTCATTTTTTGCCGATTGCAATGTCTAACATTTTCTAATAAGTTAACTTATTATTGATTTTGATAAAATCAATTGATATTTGTTTCCCACCGATGTTTTTTTTTATTTTGTGAGAAAACAATGCAAAATAGTTTTGGAATAATATTTGCAATGGTGAATGAGAAAACGGTGGTAAAAAATACAGCGTGTAATTTTATTTATTAATAACCATTATGCATATCGCATCAAATTAGCTGATGGTATAATTTAGAACTATAGTGCTGGGTGCGGTATTTCCTATTTATCAAGTTCTTACCGTTTTTGTGGATGCACATTCTAGTACGACGTCCAGTGAATTCTTCGGGACAATTCGGTTCTGACAAAGCAATATTCCATTACATCCTTTCTTGCATTATTATCAGATGAACTAAGTTCAACAAACGGTTAATTTACTATGCGCGCTCTCGGATAGATAGTTACACTGTATAGAGTAGAGAGACATGACTCGGTACTCGGTTATGACCGAAGTGCTCACATTTAATAAACACCGAAGATTATCTCGAGCTTTGTGGACCTGAATGGCATTTGAGATAAACAAAGTCATGAAAACGGAAGAGAAATTTGTATGGCAACCGCTCGGCGTTTAAGTGAAATATTCTATTTAATCCACGTGAAAGGAGCTCAAATAATAATAATGATTTCAAGTCAAATGCAGAAATTTAACGGATTTGTTATATAAAAGTGCTGTCTCACTAAACAATTAAACTTTGAATTGTTTACCACAAGGTTTGAATACTGACAAGGTTGACATTAACAATGCATGTATTCATTTTATTTAGTGTTTATTAATTACAATATGGCACTTCATTGTTTTCCTGTACTAAAATCTGAAATGTAAAATGAAATTCTCGCATTAATGTAAAAAAATATTAAAATATACTGCAATTGGTGTATCTATGCTGAATGCAGTGCCCTGTAAGTAGCATCTGCGCACTATTGGGTAAAAAATCGATAAGAAAACAAACTTCACATGTAGTAAATTGTAATTTACCGATATAATATTGAATTGGATTATTTATAAAAATGTTATTTGAGACATTTTTACCGCCACAAATAAATATAGCGGTTTTACACAAAATAATTCGATTGTGAAATAGTTGAAAGGAAATAATTATTATAAAACAATATTTTATAAATACTTTTTCCACAACATTATTTATTGGTATGTGTATTTTTTTTGTACATACACAAATCTGGATTTCTCCCGAGGGGGAGTAGGTATATATTTTTTTTTATCAATATTCCTACAGAGATGAGGTAGAATTTTTTCAAATTCAGGATTATCGATATTCGAGCGTTTACAGGGCTTACGACCTGTCATTGGCTGGGTTGAGTGGCCACTTTACGTTTTTAACAACATTCCCCATTCCGCTTATTAGCGAATATCGACATTGGCATCATTTTGATTCCTGTATATATCCTATTAAATGAGAAAGCATTCACTAGCGTGTTGGAGCACCATCTATGTATTGATATTGAAGTTAAGTATTTTTAATTAGCATATTACTTTATTTTATGTATTTAAGACTCTTCCGAGTTAAATTAAGTACTAGTAATCGCCTGCAGATGATTCTGCAATTTATTTATACTTATATTTTGACCAGATCTTATTACACAACATTATTTTTTGGTATGTGTATTTTTTTTGTACATACACAAATCTGGATTTCTCCCGAGGGGGAGTAGGTATATATTTTTTTTATCAATATTCCTACAGAGATGAGGTAGAATTTTTTCAAATTCAGGATTATCGATATTCGAGCGTTTACAGGGCTTACGACCTGTCATTGGCTGGGTTGAGTGGACTTAGTTAGACTTAGAGTAGACTTTTTCCCTTACCTAATTTTTTTCATTGTTTTTTATGTTTTAAAAAAAGTTAGTTGCTGGTGTACTCAACATGGTTAAAGAGTTGTAATAGTCTCGTTATTGATCATAATATTTATTGCTAACCTTCAGAGAGACCAACAAAACAATCGATGTATTGGTTTTCAACAAGTCGGTCGAATCGTGTTATGAGTATTACAATGTTGATGAAAGCTCTGTCGAATGCAGGTATTTCGCCGTACAGATGAAGTTGTTTAGGAAGGCTGCGTTGACGAAGCGAGCTTTTAGCCGGTCGCAAAATCCAACAATTGATTTAAATCTGAAACCATTCCGGATAAGAGTATTCTGACAGATAATTTAGTGGAGAGAACGCGGTTGGCCCGGGCCTCGGTTGATAAGGCAGCATTCTTTAGGAGGGTATTAACGCCGCTAATCCGAACTCAACATGGCTTTCACATTAGCTACCGACCTGATAACCATTGTTGCCGCTCGGGGTGAATGATATCTCCAAATGGGAAATAAAGAGCTGCTCATTGGCGCTAGTGGAAAATAATGTCTACATATATTTAAAACACATCTAATAGGACCACCGCGGCAGTCATGCATGCAAAACATTATTTCATCGAAAAAAGTAATTAAATATCAAGTTCATTTAAAGCTTTTTATGGAAATTGTA
Organism: Micrasema longulum; assembly: GCF_059751315.1. NCBI lineage: Eukaryota > Metazoa > Arthropoda > Insecta > Trichoptera > Brachycentridae > Micrasema > Micrasema longulum. The sequence continues at coordinate 178,199 of NW_028278052.1, read as the reverse complement.
ACAAACGCAAATCGAATGAGTTAAAAACGCTCACGATTTCACAAACCGGAGTAAATTGTCATTCAATACAATTAACCTTGAAAACGGAAGCGTCCAAAAACCATGTAATTGAAGAGAATCTTCGACAGATTCGTGGCATCGGATAATGAAACATTTTTCTACAAAAAAGTCATTTTAATTACGCGCCATCAATCTATACTTTTTTTTGGTTCTATTATTAGAAACAATACAAATGTAACTATGGTGAATTTCATTAGCAAGAACGTTGTTTTTATAATATTGTAACTGATATTCGGAAAGCGACTCCGAGAATTCATTCTACCTGGTGACAAAAAAAATGTGACGAATGGGCCACAATACCTGTGGGTGAAAGAAACGGGAACATCTCCAATGTGAATGAGAATATTTGTCTATAATGACGATAGTTTACTACTCGGAAACATCGTTCCGTGAGTGTAATTGGTTTCTTAGAGACCTGTTTTTGCAGCCGGTACCGAAACAAAATATTTGTATACAGTCTACAATACTAATCGAAAAACAGACTTAAAACTCTTACATAACTTAAACACCATTTGTTGGTACAGTGTTTTTACTTCGAATTTCAAATCGTGATAATAAAACCTTTGTAGCGAAGTATTAACCCGATATTCAAGTACAAAGAATTTTTCGCAAAACGTTTAATTCATTTGTAATCATCTCATATTTGGTTTCAGAATAACAAATTAAATATCGATCTTTGGTCGATGTTTCGAACTGAAATAAGCGATAAACATTTTTATATCACTTATTGCTGTCGTTAAAAGTCAACTATATAAAATGACGAGGAACCCACATACCTACCTTGCATTAGCAAGTTAGTGTCATTTGACGGAAGTAATAGAATGGAAAGGCTAATGTCATAAACCTCATTTCTTCTCAGGTTTAAAATTGAACAAACTAAACAGGCGAGGCTTCAATTCTTTTACGACTTTTGACGTTGAGAAATTCGGCGTTTTATTCTAATACTTCTGATATGCTGGGTTATAAAATCGCCATGAAATAATTTGGACTTATGTAAGGAATAGCAATAAAAATGACATTTAACACAGCTTTAGCAAAGTTACATCTTGTAGGCTGTAGATTTTAAGCTCCACAGCAGATCGTGGTAAATCTCCTCGTACATAATGTTAGTTCTCCTAACTGTAATCTAAAATATTATCATCTATAAAAAATGGAATCGATATCATTGAAAATAGTTTGTATTTTTCACACTATAAGAATAACCATTAGTTCATTTAATTATTCGCTTGCTATAAATTCATTGCTAGAGTAAGAAATTGTTGAATGAATTATTATAAACTAAGAAAACGACTTAATTGTATCTTAAGAGAGAAAAAACCTTTTAAGACGTCTAAATCAAAATAATTTTCATAATAATATTACGAATATATCAGTTTTCATAAAGAAAGATGCAGAAATCTTAATTTTGCGTGCAAATCGATGGTAATTTTAACTATGGAAAATACAAATACGATTTTTTGAACAACAATATTTCAGAACTTGATCTGAAGTGTACAAACGAAATTGTAATATGTTTTACCGTAAATTAATCAATGCTCGCAATATTTATAATCACATTATAACAAATTAAACTGTGTAATATTTCTTTAGGATAGTTTTGATCACATCCTTGTGTCCAGGTGGATAAAGAATACAGTCCTGTCTTTGAAATAGAGAACCAGAACCCTGGACGAGTGTTTACGACTCGACAACTGCTCTCAGTTAAAAAACCTGAATAAAACAGTCGAGTGGAGATAAGCCCACCATATTGTGAAGTGATTGGCGCCCTCACCTACCATTCTTGAGTTTCTGGGTTTGATTTCTGGGATAGCAGACAAAAAATATTGATTTTAATAGATTTTTAAACTGCTATATTTTGTTCCTGGGCTGGTACCCGAAGCGCAAGACTGATTATCTTACTGTCATGTAACTGATGATCGAAATACACTGCATTTGATTTACCAAAGCAGTGCATTATTCACTACTGGATTACTTACCCATTACTTACCCATTAGAAACAAAAAAGCGACCCAAAAATATTTTCCTTCAAAATACTTATTTATTTACTAAATAATTTCTAATGGTTGTCGCCGTAATTTTTCATTAGTAAGTCTTTAACAATACAATCTCAGGGCCAAAAAAAGTTAAGCGTTGTGTTCCCATTTGAGTAAATGTCAGTCCCGGAGAAAGTTTAACGATAATAATTATGTACAGTAAAAAACTTCAAAGGAGTTAGTGGGCGTTTAAACGAAGTATAATTAGAGAATAGCATGAAGGTAGATAGATACAAGTTGTTAAATAATTTCGCAAATACAACCAATAAACAATAAATACACACGTTTATTAACTCTATAATATTCATTGTTTTAATATATTGATAAACATGTACAGACCACATATAGTGTTGTGCAATGGCTTGAATTCATAATATTATGTAGGCTCTGGGCCCATGAAAATCTTGGAGTTTTAGGTTCCCTGGACTTTTTTGGCTAAAACGTTTTTAAATCATTTTAATTTATTCGTAGTATTTTTTTTCTAGTTATTAATATTGTTTGGTGATGAAATTAAAAAAAAAACTGTGTATTGAAAATATTAAAGTACGGATACGCATTACATTCTATGCTAATGTTTTAATCATTTTTTTCTTTCTGTAATTAAATGTTTTTATTTGTATATCTTTACAGCAAATGCTTCTAATGCAATTAAAACATGTACCTAAGTATTATGAAAAGCTGGTTATTTTTTTTAAACATGTTTTTTTCAACCATTCTTGTATTTTAATGTATGACCCAGTTTAAAAATATACTAGTATCTTTTCCACGGAGATGTGATAATAAATGAGACATATTTAGACTTTTTTTCAAGTAGATTTTAAAGTTACTAAAGTTTAAATTATTTGAAAACAATGTATTACATAATAGTTACATAAAAATTGTGTGAAGAAAACCCCTTACTTTTTGTGATTTCGTTTAAGGTGAATAGTTAGAACTCTTCTACGAAACCTTTTTTTTAAACAATACGTAATTTTTATGAACTTCCAGCTACCAAAACATGATGAATTAATGATATACTTGTGCTTACTTTTTTTTTCTTCTTTTGTTTCAACGGCACCACGTCATCGTCAAATTGTGCATAAGACTAATGCGAATCGGACAACACTTGAACCGTTAGTTTGATCTAAATATGTCTATAATATGTCAATTCCGGCTAGTGCAGTGTAACGTTCTAGCGTCTTATGAGAAATTATTTTGAATTAATTTTGTACAAATGTTTATATAAATATTATACACACCTTGCCAGGATTTGAACCTTGGACCTCAAAGAGTCAAAATACTCGTCCAGGGCACTGGTTCTATTTTACAATAAGTATTGTATTTCTTAACATTACTATACATTTACAGAAAAAAAAATATTGCCCAAGCAATATGGCTAGAAAAAAAAAACTATTAAAAATCCGAAAGTTACAGTTCACACTGTGAACTTCACACATATCTTAAGTCATCCAGAGAAATATGAGACGCTACATATCATGCGCAAGGGTAAATTTCGAGCGCAAGGGTAAATTTCGAGCGAAAGAGGGCACGGGAGGAGAAGAATTTCCTGGCTGAATAACTCGCGGCAGGGGTAGGCCAAGTCTTCAATGGAGCTTTTCCGGGCAGCCATAAATAAAATCATGTGAACCAAAAAGCTCGCAGACATCCGGTAGCGGAGAAAAAGTTACAAAAAAAATCATGTCTTCGTCTTTCCGTAACCTTACTTTTTTTTCCTTTACCTTTTTGCGAGCGACAGTCACAATAGCAATGATCAACCAGTCAATCGCTATCGTTCTGTACGACATGCCTGCGCTTTTAACTCCAACATCAACTCTTACGATTATCTTTCAATGAGCGCTGTTTTCCTATAAAATTAATTGACATTATTATATTACAGGCATCTAAAATTAATATGCGGTGAAATTAGTTTCGTACCTTCAGTGCGTAAACATTGTTGTTTTATTGACTACATAGTGTATTTAAATGGTCAATTTGTTTTGTTTCGGGGCGTGCATTAACTAACATAATTACAATTAAAAAAACAAAGCTGTTTTATTTATTTTATTATAATGAATAACCACAAAGTTAGTGCTTAAATTTAAACTTTAAATATAACATAAATAAATTAAATTGAAATAAAAAATTCTATTGAAAAATCATTAACTTACACCAATCTGCACCTAATGGTGCGTAGGGTACTGCATTACTATTTACTACCATAATTTCATGGCTTATATATATTTTTATTTTTTTTATTAACATAAACGGCAAATCTGCCTTTTACAAACATTTATAATATTAACATATTTGGCTTAATATATATTTTTTTTAAAACATGAATTTCCTTATACCCAAGATTTGTAAAATAAAAATTAAACCAAAAATTATACAAGTTTTATATTTAAAAAATAAACTAAAAATTATATAGCATATTCAGTATAAAGTTAAAATAATATAACATTCTACAGTAAAACAACAAGAAAATAATTAGTACTGTTTCACACAGCCAGGCAAAGTGAACAAAAAACTGCATATATATATATATACACATTATGAAATGCATGAATAAATAAATATAATTTACATTTTTTTTTTACATTTTACATTTTTTTTTTTTTGCACCACAACAGGCCAGGAGGCCTAATTACAGTGGTGAATTACATCACAGAGCACCCAGGCTTGAGAAAAATCACATTTTTAATTTTTGTGTTCTCACCGGGAATCGAACCCGGAACCTTCCGTGCGTTAGTCAAGCGTCTTGACCACTACACCACGGAGGCCGCCAATAATGCCATATTCAGCCTTCACCAAGCAAACAAGTATTGATAAATACAAATATGTTTATATTTGTATAATAATTACCATTCACCATCTTTGAAAAAGTTCAAAAGGTTTGTTCTATGGGAACAATACCCTACAATAAATTTATTTTGGGATAAATAAATCTCTCTATTTATACCAGTTTTTTTTAATAAGTGTACGAAAGGAATATCTTTGGCAAAATATTCCTTATGCCAATAGTAAACGCTTGAAAAAACTTTATTCGTTTTATACTTCTTCTTGAACCAGCTGTTCAATCATAAACTGAATGATGAATGTTGTGTACGTGGCGTCTTAAATATTTTTATACTATATTCTTAATGGATACTTTTCTAAGTTTGTACATACCTACGCATTATGTAAAGCTATTTTTTATTTATCTATGCAAATCGTGATGTAAAATAAACATGTCTGGCCCCATGACCTTGAATCTTCATATTATTCATAATTTGCTCTTTCTTGGTTGAGCCTTATGTTTTGACATTTGGTTTTGTCAGTTTTTTTGACAAGTAATTTATGATAACGAAGCTAAATATAGAAAGGTTTATTTACCCAAAAAGGCCCTGATAAATTTGATCTCACGTTTTTTTTCCTTTATAATGCATCACAAAGTTAGAAAGTTGAAACATAAACTCATTTTGTAAATCCTTTATGAAATATACCTATTTTTGTTCTGTTTTAGTGCAATATTTGAATGAAACAATCTGCACTGCACAATTTTAATCGACAATTTTATTACTTAATTATTCATTTTATGACCGATAGTATATATATATAAATACAATATATAAATATTATCTAAAGTGCAAATGTAATGTATATACACATGCAAAACTCGAAAAAGACAGTCATGGATGAATCAATTAATTATTTTTTTTATATGGGCTAGTAACGAAATGATGTAGGTAAAGATAGAGTTAAATATAATTCTATTCTACACACACACCCGAAACTGTAATAATAATGCACTTTTTTTATTCAAAAGAAGAAACACAAGTTCAAACAATATTATTTTACAAAAATGCATAATACAATCTTGGGTATTAATTATTGAATTGAAATATCCAAGAGTAAACTCATTTTATGAAACACTTCGTAATGAGACCAAATGAATTTAATTCGATTACTGTCAATATCGCGACGTTTTCGTTTCGGCACAGGTTTCGTAGTGGATAAAATGGTTAGTGCTCTCTGCTTTTTGAGACATGAGTCTTTATTATTACATCACACTACTTTCCTTATATTATTTGTGATTATCAAAAGTAAGTCATAAATAACTGAACAATTCGAAATATTCATACTTGAAATTAGATTTTAAACAATTAAAATAAGGGGAAAAAATAAAAATTAAATAAAAATGTTAAAGCGATAAACAAAAACAGGAAAAAAATATTTGTACGAGTAGATGTATGATTATCAATCAGAATAAAAATAATGTCTCTTCACACTCATTTCGAAATAAAAACATATTCCCGTATGTTGATTAGCTATCTTATACTCAGTGACATGTTTTCAACAATATTAAAAAATATAATATTATGGCCCTCGACTAAAATCTGTTGAAAAAAGTTACTGTACAAACTTGCAGTCACTCGAACTTCGAGTTCGGCTAAGGTACTTTCAACATTTTTACGATGACCATAAATATTATTTTTAAAAACTTTTAACAACAACGGTCGAATGTATAACGCAACAGGCATTTTAATCAGCCGAGAAGGATTATATTCTATTTTAATTTATGGCGCGTTTATATATAAATATACTTAAAAATTCATTTGTCGCCGTATTAGGTTACATGCGAGTGGGTAATAAAAACGTTTTAGATCTTTTGAAAACTTGACCCGTAAATAAGACATCGAGATTTTTGTCTAAATATTTAGTCTAAATATTTTGTCACCTTTGAACATCTGTGAACACTTTTTTTAAGATAAGATATTATAAGTTTCCAAGGCAAAAGTTGTAATTTACTACTGTGTCGTCAGGACCAACTTCATGAATATCATGTCATAGGTACCACACAGACTAAAAAATGTTGAAAAATGTATGTAGGATGTTTAAAATTCTTAAAACGATTATCATTCTTATTAGGTTTTGAAAAATCATCCCTACCCCTTACAGAATGCGCGCAATTCCGTAGAACCCCTAAGTGTGAAATTTCAACCAAATAATTAGTTAAAATGATTGAAAAACAATCGGGGAAATAATTCATTAAAATCTAACCCACCTAGAAAAGCCGTTTCACAAAAAAAGTATAAAAAATGATGATAGAAATATACATAGTTGTAAATGTTACACAGTGTGTAGAGGGATTACTTAAACCAGCCTTATAGCAGACAATAAGAACAGTTGAAACTAGGACTTTCACATTCTCTCATCATCTCTGTTTTAAAACAAATCAATTGAAATCGTCTTATTATTAATTTTATAAAGAATTTGGAAACTTTAAGGGAGAACTTTAAGGACAGGGAGAACGCTTAGAGACCGATTACGCAAGAAGAAATAAGGACTTGTGGGACAGAAGATGTTGTGCGATGGAGCAGAGCAAGAAGAAGATTTTGGAGAGACCATTTAAACAGAATGGACATTTACAGAAAATTTTACAGTGTAGCTAAGGAAATTCCACCAGGTCACCGTCTTTCTGGTAGACTGTCTAAAAGATGGAGAGATAGTTAGATCTCAACGTCTAAGAAGTATCAGCTTTCTGCCAAAACAAATCAACAGATCTAAACGAAGAGGAAGAAAAATAAGTTAATTTTCGGTTTCAGTTCCTGCCAGTTTCGGCCATTAAAACGAGTTTCATCCACGGTTTCTTCAAAAACTTTGAATTTGCCGAAACTTGCGGTTGGAATGTGTCGGATTACGTTCGACTGTACTCGGTTGGAAAATTAACATAATTAAATGTATAAGATTGTTGTCCATTCAAATAATTAGTAATTGTATTATCTTTGAAGTGACTTTTAATTTATTTAAATAAGTTTCGATTTCGTTTTCGGCCAAAACTAGAACAGAAGCCGAATGTTGGTTTCTGCTGAAATTCTTGTTTCTTTCGGTCACTACACAGGACCTTTAGTTTTTAGAGTCTAAATTTATTTTTTAACAAATATATCAGTTTAAAAAAAAACAACATACCTACTGCATTTATGAAAAAAGACAAATCATTACAAAATTAGATCTTTTCTAATAATTTACTGCAAGAAATTTTTTAAAACCGAACCACAAGACACATGAAACTGTCAACTAAAAACACAGGTTGTTCAAATCAAATGCGTTTAGTAAAAAAACATAAATCGTCTACTTGACTTCGTTTGGTAATTTACGAGTGTTTTTGCAATGGGAAAAAGCCCAAATTGCCATTAAGTCTGTACCTTCTTTGAGCAGCATTCCTAGAAACGGACTCACTAACGTATTAAAATACAACGCAAGGAGTTCTGACTTCCTTAGTTCAGCATACTTTTGTTCTACTTTCTACCTGCCTTCTTTACAAACAGCCATACCTGAGAATAGCTACCCGAACCTGCGCATGCATTTACTTGTTTTGGATACGAATGTTATGAATTCACAAAAAAAACCTTATCACTTATTAAACTGTTATTGTACAAAGTAGTATAAAGTTATATGTATTATATTATAGCTTCAAATATTGAACCAATGCAATAAATTTCCCTAACATGCTGTAAAGCTCGCTACTCGGATAAATATATAAATAAAAGTAAGTTTTTTGAATAAATATTTACCGTAGACAAAGGATATGTGTGCTGGGACCCGAAAACAATTGGAAGTTCAGAGTTATCTACAATCGTGTATTAAGCAAAATCAATTTTTGTACAATAATGTTTGTTTTTTTTAAAAATTAATTCATTAATGTTATGGACAATCAAACGTATGGAACTTGTGTAGAAAAATCTACATTCAACGCGTGATGAGTGAAGTAACATCAGTCAAGATATGTGTATGTTTGAAATATAATCGTTCTGAAGAAAATACCAAGAAACAAAACATCGTTTTCTAGCTGGATATAAAAATGTATTTATGTCTCTTCAAAAACAAAACCGCAACATAAATAAGCAAAATTAAGTGTTTCTCTAAGTCTTCTGACAGGTGTATCTTAAATCTAGAGACGGCTTGATTTATGAAAGGACCCCGCGATCACTCATTAAAGGTAGTGGTTGTGTGGATAGGGTATTCGAAGTTGGTATTTAAGTACCTGCAAATACGTTGGAAAATGTTCAGGCATCCAGATTACTGACAATAAGATCATCAGCTTTTTTATAGGAGATTTCGATAGTCATAGACTCGAGAGAGTCGGCGCTCGGCGCAACAACTCGGCGGGTTAGTGACTCGCTCGAGCAGCGAGCCGGGACTAATCACAAGTCATTCATCATCACTTGACACCGCTTCGTTTTTTCTCCAATTCACGCCTTTTCTGTCGCTCTTCTCGCGAGCTCAATATGACACAGCATACCCCGTCTCTTTCTCCTTTGTTCCTCTCGGGCACAAGAAATAGTGCGCTTTGTGTGAAAGCTCTCGAAGTTCCAAATATCGGTAGTAAAAATGGGCTTCTTCTATGGTTGAATTTACGGAAATATTCTTCAATATACGTTCTGCTCGTAGAACCTATTGTTATATAGACCCGGCGCGAATTCCGTGTATTCAAATCTCCAAGTGCGATTGAGTAGATTTTTCTACAGAGTAATTTCCGTGAACCGGTAGGTTCGTTAGGATTATGAATTGAATACAGTCGTTCCAGTTATTTTAAAATATGTACTTTAATAGTAGGACCTGAATATAGAAAGTAAAGCGTAACTTCAGATTCGGAAAGGTGTTTTTAACATATACTCGGCCCTTTGCATATTTACTTTCACCACATATGTTGGTTTATGTGAGCAAGTTTATTCAAGAACCTTGCCTGTAAACATGTACCTTTTCCCGTAATGAAACTTCCTTTTCCGCTATGAGACCTTAGAAGTTACTTTACCAACGCAGTATGTTGACATCATAATAATGTACAAGGTACATAAAGAGAGTCGTTACACTGTTGATGTAGATACATGTGCATAATAATACATTATTTTAATCAACCCATCCTTGCGCATAATTATCTACTCACATTCATCCACGAAACCCCTTTACGTGTAATGAGGAAGTTCACTGTCTTTTTTAATTTTTTAAAAATTGTTAATAGACTATTAAAGAAAGCCTTTTTTTTATTTGTTATTTCTATATATTGTATTATCAGTGCGACGATTTTTTAAAGTTCTGTTTAACTGAAATAACTCCGCTTGTGACGTAAGACGATTTTCTCTGTCAGTTCTTCCGATTGGTTTGTTTACGGTCAGCAAACCGGATATCCTTCGCAGCTTTCATATTATTGGTTGGTTTATTTTATATGAACCAGTGACTTTGTTCAAAGTAGTGCGTTTATATATTTTTTTTCGTACATTTTCAAGAAGCTATGCATTACAATTTAATGTTCTAATTTTTACTGAGCGCAAGAAATTATTTTTTGTATCCGATTTCCCGTAGGGCCGAAATTCCTCATTTAATATTTTTTTAAAATAGCTTTTTTTTCGCAGTAGGAAGCCATAACTTTAAATTTCTGAATTTTACGTACGCTCAATTTATGCGTATAATACGCATTATTTTTGTATTCAATAAATTCGTATTTATTCAATAGCTTGTTTAACAATTTGCTTATTATTAGCATTTAATATTGCTTAAAATAATAATCAAATTTAAAATTATAAATATTGATAGATACGTATTAGTAATAAAAATAAACCAGTTTAACTTTTTCCATCCAGATTTGAATTAAGACAAGTAGTCAAAAATTATAACGTAATAAATTTACATCTTTCCATAGACCAATCATTTGAAAAAACCGATAAGTTTAAAATTTACCATATTAAAAAAAATGATCCTAAAAATGATCATAACGGGATTTTTAGAGTCGCCATTCTCATTCACTTATTTCTTATTGATATATATATGTATATATTTTTTAATAGAAAAATAAATATTTCCGTTCTTATAATTTACCCCAATATTTTAATTTTGGTGGCCCGTTTCAACAAGTCGTAAATAAATCACTGTTAAAAAATGGAAATCAAGTTGAGGTAGAGTGGGGTTCGAACCTCAGGCCTCTGATCTGTGAGTCCGCAACGCTAACTTCGGGACCACAACCCGATTTAAAATTTAATATCCACAAATTGATAATGTAAACAGAGAGAGATACTAAACATTTTGGATAGTACAGAGAAAAATCCATAGTCATTTATACCCTTTGGTACTTATAATGATATGTACGTCAGCACAACGCTGCTTCGGATTATATTCAAAGAACTATGTATTCAATTCAAACAAGCTGACAGACTTTTTACAATTAGGTCAGTTGCATCTTTATTAATAGGAAAAAAATATTATACTAAAAAATTTACGCGTATTGCGATCGCACGTGATTTTTACTGAAAAGTTTGGCTTAAATATGATTACATAGAAGCATGTTAATGCGTCGTTAAGACATCACATAAGTTAATATTACTATTAAGTTACGGCGCTGTATTAATTATCTGCGATAATTTATTATGTATCTGCATAATAATATTATTTTCATCTAATCCTATTATAGAACAATTACATTAAATATCCGAAAAATTCAATCTCTGTTTTGTATTTCTCTTACATGTCTACTAGCATGCCAATGGATATTTGAAGAAACTTCTTAAGTATTCTTCTCTGGCGTAAACTTGAACAAAAAACTAAACTGAAGCAGTTTTGAAAATCTGTACATAGTTCGGCATCAGCACCAAATGTCTCCCTTTGCGCGTAGCAATAAATTCAATACTCGAGTTTAATAAATTCATGCACAATTTTCTACATTTTTTAAGAACAGAAAAGTAAACTAGCCGGAAGTAGAGACTATAAAAGTGACGCAACATAAATTATTTAGCCCATCTAATTATTTAGTAACCCCAACCACAAATCTTTCAAAGTGTTTTATAAAAAATACAGCTTAATAACGTATTACATACAATCAACCCACACATGTGTTTGTTTAAGACAAAGATGCACAATCACCTTTTTTTAAATAATGGCTTTACAAATTGGATCCTAAACAATAAGAATATACATTGCACATACCCTATTTTTAATTTGATGGTCGTTAAACTTAATTGCAACTTTCCGGTAGTTGAGTTTTATGGTGAAAATTTCATTAGAACTGTCAACGTTCTATCAACAGCTATATTCAGAAAAGCCTCGATGAACATTCAATTAACCAATAGGATTTTAATGAAACATGTTTATTTCATCGGATTGCGTTTGGTAAGAAAAATATATTATATCATTAATATTTAAAGCATTAACTTTGTGGTCAAACATTTTACTAAATGTTATTAACTATTTTTATATAACCACTAACCGACTTTTCTATGTCTACCGTTTTCGAGACGTACCCGTCTCTTCGTCAGGACACCAATTAAACCAACATGCAAACCAACATTCAAAACCCACTATACACCTTCACCATAGTTGTTGCACAAAAATATAAAACCAACACGACGTGCATTTTAATAAGCACATGCACCGATTAGGACAAAAATGCACTGATTAAACTACGAAAATATTCTGTTGTTTGAGAATTAATGAAAAAGGTAGAGAGAATGGAGGGAGAGGGTAAGCTTAATAGGTTTAATAGGGTGAGCATTACAGTGGAATATCATATAAAGGACTATATTGGAATGGAAATTATGATACACTACAAACTAAAAGACAGTGGAAAAGAATTTATAATGATATAAACATAATACAATCTATAAAAAAAAAAAAATAATAAAAAGGTTAAAAATTACATATATGTACATAATACAAGCTGAATGAGTATGAGAGTGCAAATGTTAAAAAAATTACAAGAATGAAAAACGTTTTAAAGTTAACAAAATGTATGTGCCCAATACAGGTTTAAAAAAATATGAAAATGGCTTGATGGCCAAAAGTGGACGAAAAATGTTGATTTTAAAAGTGGTTCCTATACTGAAATCTTTCATAGTTCCTCGATGGGCACCTAAGGCGTAAGACTAATCACCTTATCGTCTATGTAACAAAAATGATCAAAATATACTGAAATTTAAGAACGTATTCAGTGCCCAATTCACCATTTGGTACGGATAGAGAATGATGATGATGACAGTAGGGTTTTGACTAATGTTTTTTATTGATAAAAATCAACAATAAATAGGCCGTCAATACAAAATTTTAAAATTGTGTTCTTTTCCTGTAAAACCAATAAAAGTTTAATTCATGAATATTCCAAATATATAAAAATTGTAAATTACTGAAAAACCGTAAATAATTTGTTGTAATGACAGAATTGTATGTTTTCGTCGACCACAGTTGACTGGTTTATTTGGAACTAATACTTGTTAAATTTTAGTATAAATGAAAACTTTGAAACGGGTAATCTAGATAAATTAAAACTGTAGTATTGACGCGGAAAATTAAAAATATCAGACAAAATGGTGATTTAAATTATACATACACGATATTTCCCGCGCCAGGGCCGGCTGTAGGGAGCAGGGAGGGGCGCCGTAGGGCTCCGAGCGCGCAGCCCCCGCAATTAAAAGCGGTCGTGCGCGGGGCTCGACACCGAACGTGAGTACCCGAGGCGAGCCCCCCGAGACCCGACTACCATACTGATGTAATGTACTAGTTGCGAAATTATATCATGGGTAAATACCTGAAAGAAGACCTATGTCGTGTCTCGAGTGAGAAATGCGCAGTCGAAACGCATGCGTACTGCGGCATTTGTAGCTATTTGCAAAATAAACTCATTTAGCTATAATCCCCGTCGCAACGGAGATACTATTATTTCCTTGCCTCACAGATGAAGAGATTATAAATTGTGTTATCGGCGATTGTGGCGTTGAAGAATATCGTACAATACGCCGTCGACCACAAGTTATTTCCAGTGGCAATAAGTCCACCATTCGAACATAACATTTAAAGTGTGTGTTTAAGTTTATGTCAATAAGTGTTGTGTATATCTGTAATTTTTAATACGTTTTTAGCTTATATCATGTATGTATAATTTTTAATACGATTTCATACTTTTTTAGGTTGTATTAAGTGTACAGGTAATATTAAATACGTTTAAATACTTTTTTAATCTGTATTGATTTATTTTTATTTCTGAAAAAAACAACAGTTTTTACTTATATTCTATACAAAAAATAAGAATATAATATATAAACGAAAATTGTGAAAACAGTCAATATAATTTTTTCACAGTAGTGTAAGCTATTGATTAAGTACATTATAAGTATCAAAATAAAAGCATATTAACAAATAAGAAATGTTAGGCATTTAGAAGTTGCAAATAAAATAAAAATACATATATTTATATACAGTAATAAAAGTTTGAACTTTTAAACAAAACACGTATAAAAATACGTATACGAAACAAAACAAACGGACCATTACGCCATTTTTCCGCAGGGGTAGGCAGAAAGGATAGAATGCCATACAACTAACTCTTCTTAAGTTCTTGCATACAAACCCCACTTCCGTTACGTTCATACATATTTTTATGCACGCGCGCCGATTATTTGTTTGGTAATAGCTGTAAAATTCCCTAATAAAAAAAAAATAGTCATTATAAAAATAATACATAGTCTTTCTCGTAAGGCGTATTGTGTGAAAATAATTATTGCCATAAAATTCATAAGGTTTTTGTTATCTGCGTACTTAGTTAAAGGACGTTTAAATGTTAAAAAAATTAGTTAAATATGCGGTATAAAATGCATACTCAGTTTTCAGTACTACTCGTATATCCCTGTTATATCTAGTAGGTAGTAGGTAGTTGGTAGTTGGTAGTTGGTCGGATGGTCGTTGGTCAAATGCCTCCGGCGAAACTCCATGTCCGGCGATCCTCGCTTCTGATGGGAATACAAATTTCAGCTAATTCCATAGTAGAGCAGAAGATAATTTTGAGTGGTCAATAGTTATTGTTGCCTTCTCCTATAGCCAAAGCGTCGAGATGTATAATAATATAATATATAAAAGATACTCGGTTGCTGTTCCGTTAAAAGAGCATTCCATTACTGCAGGTTCTTTTATGTAAAATAACAGTTATGTATTTTTGCCAAAAAATATTAAAAATAATCGAATAATAAATTGCTCCCTTTTTGTACGCTCGCCGTCGCTTCATTTTCCAAGTTTTTTCTTCTATTACATTTGTATAGAAAATTGGCGGTAAGTGTCTACTTACTTTGTACAGGTATTATAGGTTCTTTAGAAAATATCCCGTTACGAATTTTGACGAGAAAATTAATGTGCTACGCACGTTATAAAATTCAACTTATGCGAATGGTGCTACGAATTAAACAAAAATACGTAGAATTAATTATAATGTTTTGTTCTCAAAACTAACTTTCTTTAACTGTCTTCGTTGTAGGAAATTTAAAAAACCAACATCGGATTCTTCTCACCTCTGTCAAGGATCCTCAGAACAGTTAACAAAATCTCACTAAACAGTACTACCGATGTGTTTCTACAGCAAAGGCAAGCATTCAAGAAGTAGGTGGTGTTATCACTCTCGAGTTAAAGATGATTCACTTGCCATGTCTGCCTAGATCTTTCCATGATAACCATGCCTTCTGAACTTTTAATGGTTTCTAAGATTCTAAGACTGTAAATATTGTTTCTGTAGAATTTTATCAATACATTACACAACATTTATGCCAATCCATTAGGGGTTTCATGAGCCTGTTGATTGGCTTAAAAAATATTTTAAAAACCTTTTGAAATTAAATTAACTTTCCTGGTCCTCCTATAAAAAAATAAATAAATAAAAAGCGTAAGGATATTGGTTTGTGTATTTAAACTACAATAGCGTATCAATAAAACTACCAAAACATATAAATCTTCTAGACAGACTCGCTCGACTTGTTAAGGCAAAATAATTTGTTTTATATTTATAAGTTGTTAAAATCCAAAATACACTCACTCAACAATCGATTGTGTACCCACACGATTAGCAACGATATCCTGTTCATTCATAGAGGCTTAGCTTAACAAACATATTTGTATGTTAATAACCTATTTTTCTCTATCAGCAAATTAAATTGTTTGCTATCCTCTTTTTCATGTATTACCACCTTCAAATACTCAAATTTACTAACAGTAATATTGACACATGTACGTATTTAATCATTGTATTAAAAACTTTCGATACATAAACATTTTTTTCTCGCGAAATTTAATAATCAAGCATAAAACATGAAATTTTTCCGAAGTCTCTTATATTTAATTAAAACACGTTCTATTTATTATTTATCTAAATCTCTTTCAGATAGTGTGCAGGAACAGATATTTTATTCTACAAATAGAAAACGACTTGCATATTTTCGAATTAAATACGTAATTTATTTTCTCCGGACATTAATTATTACAATTTTATATTAGTTAGATTTGATAATAAGAAAATTAAATACTCTCAACTAGATTTTGTAATCACAGCCAGTACTTAGAATTCATCGCAACCGTTATAATACATAAATTTCCTCCATCAGGGAACCTGATAAGATAGCTAGAAGGATTCATCCAAATATACTATAATTTATTAAAACCTGTTTCAATACCAAGAACCAAGAAATCCAATTACTTCTACTAATGAATTTAAACCCTAAAATTGATTTACAAAGCTAAACATTCTTAGTAGACAAACGATTCTTAAAGCTGAGCAAAAAAATTAAGTGTTGAAAAAAAAGTAGTAGTAAAAATACTATGTTACTTTCAAAGAAATGTAAATAGATTTAAGTGATTGTTTTAAATCAGTTTCTCGATGTCTTTAGGAATAATTAAACATGGTGCTTCCATATTTGTTGGTTTCCTGTATCTGCATGTCTTGTTCTGTAATTTGTAATTTGTAATTTATTTTTATTTTTTTCAGAATGAGCTGTGTAATTCCTGGGAACACCATGCATTTCATCTGTGTATCATACTAGGACTGCAATTATGAACGACTACTTTCATTGGTATATACTGAGACGGCATAAAGTATTATCGATATTTATGTACGAAGCTGTATAAATTTGTATGAAAAATCGAAATATCTTCATCGGTAACCGGTAATTGAACACTTTTAGAATAAAAAAATGTAAACATATTCTATTTTCAAATGGAAAACGTAGATAAAATTGAAGATAAATTTTAACTTCCCATCAGAATACGTACCGGCTGGTATGAACGCAATTTTAACGCGTTATGGCGCGTGTTTAGAACGTAAATATGCGTTAAAATTACGTCTATAATACCAGCCTAGTTGTTTTTGAGGCGTGATATAACTTTTTATTGAAATAAAACAATAAAATATGAGTTTAAAGGAGTTTGTTTTTTTTGTGTTCGAAGGAATGAAAACACACATTTATTTATTGAAAATTATATCCGACATCGTCTTTCGCGAATAGCATTTACGAAGTGGATACATTCGGTTTAATTTTTAGGATCTTTTTCCAACTAATTGAGCATACTATCCACAACGATGATAATTAAAATGGTCTTCATTGCTTTAAGGGTTCTTGATTTGTTTCTATAGACAATATAGACCATGGGTTTAAGGTAATTAATACTTAAGGTATATAAAATAATCCAATGACGTCAAAACACTGGATCGTGGAGACCAACTTATTAACACTTATCGTGTTTGTAGAAATAACGTTTGCAATTTCGAACTGAATACTGATTTTTACGTTAATTTCCACAGTTCGCAAGCATTGTTCGAGTGTAAAGCGGTACATTATTCATTTGAGTGTTGTTACAATGCACAAAGGTAAAAAAAAACTACATCATAAAGTTAACGAAAAACAGGACCTTATTATCAATAAAAAAATTGATCAGGACAATTAAAACATTCGCTATTTTTTTTAAAAATGGTACATAAAAAAGGAGAACCTACAAGATGAAATAAATTATCAAATTACACCGCATTTGATAAACCCGTGCGATGGACTATAATATATTAATTTCATGTTTATAAACGATGGGTGTTTGTATAATGACGAAAAACACAAGTTTATGATTAACAAAAATTGAAATCCTTTTTTTCCTGATGGAAGCTTTGGTAAGTATTGCGTAATTATTTTCAAATAAATTAACTAGTGGTGCAAGTGGTTTGATTTATGCTGTAACCTGTCCACGGGGGTCCTGTTTTGTCCGAACAATAAATTTAGTTTTTAATCAAAGAACAAAAAGTATTTACGTAGGTACGCGTATAATAAATAATTATATGGCTTCATTCATTTTTTCTCGAGACACGCGAACATCTATAAGTTGATTTAGTTTAGTAGTTAATGTTAATAATGAAGACAATTTTCGCCCAAAGACACTTAAGTTTTATAGGACCTCGATGCCGTAATAAGCTACCTAAAGAAATTACTCATTCTTTCAAAAATAAATTCCCAGCTGAAGTTAAAGAGTGGCTCCTTAGAACTGGAAGAAGTCAGCTGGACGAGGTTCTAAAAATAAGAATTTAATATTGCCTTCATTCTTCACAATATTCAAGGTCTATTTTTTATTCATTATTTTTATATCTGTTATTTTCTTTACTTAGGTTTTTAGTTTTTTTTTTAGTTTTTGGAATATGAACTTTTAGTCGCCAATCAAAAAAAATATTTATTAAATTAAATTAAATTTTATTTATTTTTTTGTCATAAGCATATTTTTCTTTTCATTTAATTTTTTCTGATCTTTGTTTTAAATTTGGTAAAAAAAAAGCTTGTTCGCAAATGTTTTCAGTGAGTATTATAATTTTGTTGTTTCCTTATTTTTATTACTATGTAATATATAATATATCATTACAGTGTATTTATAGTAAATTTATTATAAATGTAGCTTAAGAACAGGTATTTTTGTATCTAGTGAAGCTGCTAGGATTATTTTCTTGCAATTCAATTCAATCTCTAATTCTTATTTTGTATTACATGTATTTACTTTTAATTTTAGCCAATAAACGCCGTATTTCGACACTGAACCTGAGCCTGAGATGTATAAAAAATATCTAAAATATAACGTCTTACCAGAAATTTATTTTATATAAAATTATATTTATAGTCAAATAAATGATTGAGAATAAATTTGACGCTAAATATTTTATTATGAGACCCGCAATATAAGGAAAACAGTTTTGTGTATAAATTAAAACCAGAACCCAGTTTTTGTTTTAATCTGAAAAGAGTAATCAACTGGATTTATAGTGTAGTAGTTGGCGAGTTTGCCTACCATACTTGAGGTATAAGGTTTGATTCTTTAATGAAAAAAGAAATATTGGTTTTAATGTGGTTCTACACTGCAATATTTCATTGTTTTAGGACTGGCATATTGAGCGTAAGACTGATCCCCTTACCTTCCACACACTAAAATGATCTCAATACGTTGCCATTGAAGTACCAATGCAGTGCCCTATGCATCACATATGTGAACAGAAAAAAATACTGATTATTTTATTTGTGTTGTTAAAATCGTAATATTGCTGCAACTTTTAATTACAATGCCCAATGAATTGGTATGCGCGAATAAAGAAAATAAGAAGAGGAAAGTAATAACATCGAGGTGAGGTATATGAATTGCATGAAAAAAAAGCATTACTTTGAACTACGTCACAAGTTCTAATAAATCAACCGATGATAGAGCGTTGTGATAGATTTACGGTTTACGGAAGCCAACTCACCAATCTGCAGAACTTTTGACGTCACAAGCTGAGTAATTTTAAAATAACCGTAATAATAATAATAATAGTTTTTGGATAATTTATATAGCGCCATTTTTGTGATAATCACCTCAAGGGCGCTGTACAATAAATAAATATCCCAACACGTCTTGCAGCTACAGAGCGCATGGACGGTTGGGATTCTAGTTCCTCGTCTCCAATTATGATATATTACAATTATGATATATATGAGCTAGATAACAGAACGTCTTGCAGCTACAGAGCGCATGGACAATAAGAAATCTGGATAAATCATACTAGTAGCGATGGTAATACAATCCTTTTTTTTATCATTATTTTTTTACTTGGTTTGATAGTCTAGCCTAACAAATATTTTTTCTTATAAAAACAATGACATTCCCCAGTACAACTGAAAAATGGTGGAAATGTATGCAATAATACGATTTTGTTTACTTTTGTAAATAAATTTCATAAAAACAACTTTGTTAAGTTAGGCCCATAAAATGGCATTAATTAATTTCGTTTGAGACTCGCCGGTACTGTAATCTTAAAATTTGATGTTTAACTTTTTAAAAATCATCAATATTTACTACCAACCTTAAATTTATTTATTTGTTTGGTTTACTAACAATTCAAAAACAGAAATATACTACATTTATAAAAACACGTTACGTATTTTCATCAGTATTTTTTCAATGGTGAAATAATACAAAATGCGTTGAATAAACAAAATAATAACGTAAATGACCAAAAGAAAATTTAGTAAAAAATATTATATTAGTATGAAAACGCATCTTGCATATATTTCTAATCATTTATGGATTGTAATACAATTTTAAAGTACTATCTGTTTCCATTATTTTTATTTTAAGTTCGAAATTCATCAAATAGTAAGTACTAGTACCGACACAATATGCATTATGCCTGTACTAAGCTTTACTTCAAAATGATGTATAAAATAAATGAGAAAATATCATATTCACTTTACTAGGCTTTATTTTATGCCAACAAAGAGTCGTTAAATTTAACCGATTACTTGCCAAAGAGGGCCCATAATCTGAATGCAATATCTCTGAAGAGGTGTTCAGAAACTGCATTTGCGTAAAGTACTTAAAATATTATGTTCACTTGAATATGATAGTAAATTCGCATATAAGCTCGGCGGTATCTCCACAGTTGGCAGGGAAGAAGAAATATGAGAACATTAAAGAAAACCTTGGGAGATCACAATAGAGGCCAATCTGCCTACACACTAGCATGAAAATTTCATACAATCCGAAGGAGATTAAGCGTGATTACTCCAATCCTTAGTCCGCGTGTCACGACACTATTATACACTTTAATCTTTGTAATATTGATGAATATAATAAGCGCACAAATAATTTTTTTTTTTAAACTCAGTAACTCACATAAATTTATTAACCTTGCTTTATTACGATACTAGTTTACTTGCGGCTTCGCTCGCGTGGTATTAGGGAAAATATGATTTTGTCGTTTAGCAAGATTTTTTTTCCTAATGGAATGAAATATTTTTTCTTGACAAAAAGTAACCTGCATCGATTTCCTGTCCTCCAACAAGGCAATGGTGACGCAACATCGTTATTCTGTTTAAATATTAGTTAATTTTTCCACTTAGAACTTTCCCGAAGAAGTGAGATGTTTTTTCGGGATGAAAAGTAGCATGTATAACTTGTCAGATCTCCAGCTATTCCTATCCAAAAAAACACATTGATTGTTAACTCCGTTCCGGCGTTAAAGTAATACAAACAAACAGATTAACACACTTTCGCATTTATTCGAGACTTTACTGACAGATTGTATTAAGTCATTAAAAAAAGTTCCGAGATAATCGCATTTAAATCTTTTTTATTCTTTCAACGAATTATTTCTCCCACAGTTTTATTTTATTTTAACTTTTTTTTAAGCTTTGAAAGAGTAATCTTTATTCTTAGCATAGCATAAAATTCGAAATCAACATCTTGTACCTATATTTAAAAATATTTGAAAAATATAGACTGTTAAAAGCATTCTGTCAATTTATCGTTCAATTTACTGAAAGATTGAAAGTTTGGTAAAAAAATTCATCTTCTCGATGTATGCTCTTATTGTGCATAATGATTAATCATTATTTTTACTTTTCTTTATAAGAATGCCAATACATTCACAATATACATATTCGCATTAATATTTTAATATCAACTGTCCAACTGATTTCGCTTGCGTACATTTCATTAGTTTTTGTGATATTTAAGTTAAGTGATATTTTCAAACTTTGTATATACTCATAGAAAACTTTTGACTGAAAAAAAAGCTAATAATTTTTCATACATTTTCGAGAAACTTCACCGTACAATTAAAAGCTCTAATTTTGAGTAGGTCTAAGAAAACATTTTTTATACACAATTTCCGTAGTAGTGTACATTATCATAAACAGCATTAAGCCATAAAATATGTATTTGACTTTAAAAGCAAAAATGACAATATTATACAATATCATAATTTTTACTCAAATTCAAGAAATAATAGTGTCACAATCATCATTTTGTTAATGTTATTCCTGAAAATAAAACTACATGACACTTACTAGTCACTGAATTTTAAGTTGTGGCTCTGTTTATGCGAATGAATGTTAGTTTAGTTTACTAATAGCGCGCGGATTTGTGTCTGTACATAAAACTGCGCTCTTGAAAAAATATTTTTTATAGTTGTGCCGTTGTCATTCCCGAGAAGCGATGTATATGACTGAAGATGATGTAGTTAAATTTAAAATACGGTAGGAAGTAAGAGTGATGACAAAAAAGCTTGCCAACAAACAGAAAACTCGTAAATTTGTATAAAATATATAAATTATTGTGCGGAATTATTATGAGTTTATCAGATAGCAATTCTCGAGATAAATGACCGTGTATCCAGTATTATGGTCTGAGTGTTACAGTTATTTAAGCAAGTGATGATAGTGTATCAAGTTGGGCTCAGACTTAGTTATTATGTATATATAGGTACCAATTATTTCTTAATAGTAAACAAGTCGCGTACTTTGTAAATTTAAATTATCTGGATATAACAGTTAGAGCTAAATGTTTGTGCTGTAACACCTGCTTATCAAAATAATCAACTGTAAATGTTATGCATGTTGGACAACCTCCTTGCTCCTGGTTAGATACGCGTGTACCTCCTAGTTACACTGAACTTAGCATAAATTACTCTGCAGAATATAGGATAACATTTACAAACATCTTTCTAAACTGCTAGCCAAACTGACTCCCCCATCAAGATACTTAGCCATTTGACAAAGGCAATCATTTATAGACTTGCGTTGATTCTTTCAGATAATTTATTTCGTCCAACTACTGAAAAAAACATTCACACATTACGTTCCATTTTCAACTAATCGAAGGTTAGAGCGGGATTCAAACCCAACACCTCTACTTGAGTCCGCGACACTACCACAGGACAATAACCATTTTCTTTTTTTAATATTCCAGTGGTATTCTTTTGTCTTAAACTTGGGTTTATGATCTTAATACTCTTGTGCCGAAAAGCTCGTTGTAGGTGTGATATTAGACAAATCAATTAAAATTATTTAATAATTTCCAAGGTGTTTTTTTCAATACCAGTACGTTATTAATTCATTTACAGATTATCCTGATCAACTTTGTCGCGATCGTTGATGAAAGTTATTGATAATGCATTATTCACTTAGATTTTCTGCCATGGATCTGATTTATCATTATTATATTGTTATCCTAATTAATGCAACAATGAAACTGAGAATGTAACGCTGTCTATAAATTTTAACAAAGTGGATGGAATGAATCAAGAAATATAATCAAATATATCGAGATATTTTAAATCATTAAAAAAGTTAATTGCGGTGACACTTCCTATGTTAGGTAGGTAGCTAAAATATCCAAAGGACTTTCAATTTAAATTACTTAGAAAAGTAATCACGTTAACATGATTGAAGCATTAAAAAATATGAGTAAAAAGTGGGTGTTGATTTAACAAATCTGTCGGTACTATAAATATGTATTTGACCAACCATACAATCTTCAATACTTTTACAAATTAAAAACAATTTGTAAAGTAATAATTATTCAGTTTATATATGAAAGAATTTGCATACGATTTACATAGATAATAAGTTAAATGGTGTCTTTTTCTCTTACGTAATGTACAATCTAGACATATAAATATGCCGCGTAGCAAATCTGCTACGCATATATCAAATAATTAGTTTGGTCAGCTTAAGTAGAAATTTCCCAGCATATATTCGCGCAGTTCCCGGTTAGCATTAGCAAGCGAAGGAACACGAAATTAATCGGACATGTTATTTATTGCACGTGCGTAGCGACGATGTTTCAACTCACAATAGAAACACTCAATATAAATAATGTCGTAGGTATCCACTTGAGCAAAAGTATGAATATTCAGTAAAGCCGGGGGCATTACCACATCCATGATTTAATATCGGCGAAGATTTAAGCCACACAACATTTATTTACAGCCGGTGATGGTTAAGCTTTATTCATCATTAGCTGGAATAAAACAAATAATCTTCGAATGAGATAAACTACGATGAAGGATTGATCTGACACACCGCGTAGATTACTTTGTCGGGTGGTAGCGAGTATTATTCAATACGGCTTAGACCGATGAAATATAAATATGTCCGATAGGGAATATTTATGATACTAAAATAAAAATCGCTATATTTATCACCAGCAAATATGAAAAGGGTATTGATTAAAAATACACTTAACTGGATTGTTTGATATTGCACTAGTTGTGGGATACTAAGAGCTAAGATATGGGCACACTTACGTCAAAAGCGTGTACGATCTGCTGGATGAAAAATACATCAGCGGTCACGGTCGTAAGTCGTGATAACATCTATTGACAATCCAAATACATAATTGTCAGCCATGCGGACTAGCTGTAAGTACTCGGGAACCTAAAAAATCTTCCGATAAACAAAATACACATGTCTTTGGTTTACGTGTCTCTTAAAATGACATTAGTACAAAGATGACATAAGATTTGATTGCGATCTTGAGAAGGATTCCAGGCGGATGATTTGAATAAGTGCTGCCATATATTTTGAGAGGCTTAATGATGACAAGTTGACTTTTTTGTCAGCACGGGTTTTAGTAGATTGAACAACTGTTTATCTACTTCTGTTATGTGTCTTCCGCAGTCGCATTACATCATTATATATGGAAATAATTAACTGTAATCACCAGTTAATACAAAGTTATTTTGATTCCTGATAGATTCCTCGTCATTCTTCGATCAATCAAAACGCGCCTGTATCCCACAGCTGACTACATTTTTTTTAGGACGTTGGATATATTAACTTCTTTAAAATTGCGGCATCTGCAAATCCGAAAGAGATTCCGAAATATCGAAATATGGAACAGGAAAAGCTATCGGCGCAACATTTATTTTATTGCGTTGTAAATAGTCAAAATATTTTTTAATGCATACAATTCGTATTATTACATTTTAAATATTCCGTCCTTAGTTCTTAATTTTATTGGGGAAGGAACGTTTTCACCGCAATCACTAATATTTATATTTGCATAACCACACACATTAACTTTTTTTTAAATTTTAATTTCATTGATAAATTCTTTCGGGTTACATAAGGGTTACATACATTTAACAAAATATTTTTACTTTGAAAATTCACATTCTACTGTTAATAATAATATTTTTAACATCTTTTGTAAAGGTTGTCTGAGTCTTTTGTTTAATTTTGTCTGGTAGTTTATTGTATAATTTCAGTCCATGGTTTATTAGTCTCGATTGCCCTTTTCTCGTTTTAAAAGGTTTTATATATTTTTCTGATATTCTCGTATTGTGTTCATGTTTATTATAGTTTTTTTCAAGTTTTAATTCTTCGTCTACAATTACATTAGTGGCTTATTTATGAATAAATTTTAAGAATTCTAGTTTGAAGAGTTCAGTTACATTTAATTGTTTAGTTTGTTTAAAAAATTCTTTAGTTTCTGTTAGATAGGGAAGATCATATACTAAGTTTAATATTTTATTTTGCTGTCTTTGTAGTCTGTTTATGTCATTTTGATTTCCTGTTCCCCATAGTAGTTGCATATAACATATTTTAGTTTATACATAGGCTTCATATATTAAAATTGTTTCCTTTATTGGAACAATGTTTTTGATTTAAAAAAAAAGACTCGATAAAGTCGCCACTTTGCTAATTAAATTGTTGATATGAATTTTCCATGTCAATAGTCTGTCTATTGTTAGTCCTAAGTATTTGTCAGTATTTAACTTTGTTATCACCACTGAAAAAAAATTAACAAAAAAATTTTTTTTATATCGATCACACATATATTTACGACAATGTCAGAAATATTGTTTTATGTAATTGTAATGAATAAGGAGATGCGTCAAAATTCCAATGATTTTAATGGTGCATACAAATTCCGCGCATAAAAATAAAAGTTTCAGTATTTGAAAACGGGAACCAGTTCCATGATGTAAAATTGCATCAACAGAATGCACATTAATTAATGTACGATCCGGCAGGCTGACAGTGATTCGACAATCGGTCCCGAAATCGGTAAGCGAGCATTGTCGCATTGGTCCAGCGGGAAAATTAAAAAGTGGTTTAAAAGCGACGACTCCTCCTACTTCGACGGGTCGAGGGGTACCCACACCGCTGTTGTCCTTTATGATTTGTTGTTGTAAACCAGTGGATGGCAATCCGCTGGATGTAAACAAAAAGTTCGGCGGGGAACGCGACTGCCGAACGCCGCGGACGGCCAGGTCGTTGGGAGTCGGCAGCGGAAACGAAGGAGCGAAAGTCCACGCGGCCGCGGGGAGTTATCCCGGGAAATGTTATCAAAATTGAGGACGTAAAATATATATATATATATATATGGGAATATGCTAAATTCAACCCTTAGAAACTTATGTATATTATACAAAAAAATATTAACGCTACAGTCAATGAAGGCAGAAAAACAATCATTTTTCGTTGACGTAACCACTCCATTGACCCATATTTATTATCAGTATATTTTCTAATTAACATTTATATTTCATTTCTTAACTACTAATGATTTATTTTATAATTTGTATTGATGCTTCAATTTTTATTGTTATCGGTATGTTTTCTAATTTATAATAATTATTTTATTATATAAATGAAAGCCGAGTGATACTTTAATCCACAAGTTTGGAATATCCAGTGACCGTTTACATCGCTTTCGCGACATCTTTGAGATTGGAAGCGATGAAACCGTTGAAACATAAATCTTTTATTTATGTAATAAATTACAATGAACTTTCATCAAGAATTTTCACTTACAAACTTAAATGGTTGATAATAGTTATGTATCATTTATGAACTACCAATGGTATATTTTCTTATTTATATTTATGCTTCAATTTCTGTTAGTATTACCTGCATGTTTAATAATTTATATATTTTTTTTTTTTTTTTAAATGATACTATTATTATTTGAATTTATTAAGCTCCATTTAATAAAATAAATAAACAACACATGTAAAAATAAGGTCCTTCCTAAACACAGGAATTTCCCAGCTAGTCGGGACCTGAAACAAAGAATCTCTGTACATTTTAAAACTGTGACATACATAAATAAATAAATAATTAGTACTTTCCAGTGTGTCAGTATAACCATTTTTAAAAAACGTATTTTATATTAGGTTTAAGCAATTTATTTTATCAATTGAATCGACAGTTACCTATTTTGTAATGCCTGAGTGATTATTGAAAACCATCCTGATGTCAATAAATAAAATGTAAAACTAATCCGTGAAATTCCTTTGATATTTTATTAATTAATTTTAATAAGAAATATTACAAAAAACGTCAATCATAAAGTAAAAGTTATATCAGTTATTAAGGTTTCTTAGAATTCGTAGGTTATGCGTATAAATATATATATTTTGAAATTATTAAATCCGTAATTATTATTAACATCATGTAAGTATCAACTTAAAATATTGAGTCGTTTAAATGTGTATAAAACAAAACCATCTTATTAGGATAATCTTCT